>NW_026511211.1:0-11294 GCF_027579735.1 Bombina bombina | reverse complement strand
AAATATATCCACATATTTTCCCTTTGAGCCCTCATGATTATTTTTGCCTTCAAATGAGTGGCAATAACAATGTACCCGTCACCTCATCATCCCCATTGAACACCTCCCCTGACTCTGCTTGCTCTTCCATAACTACCTCCTTCCCCATCCCTTTGCCTTGATTGGCATAAAAGTTTTTAACTATCTTTAATATTCTCTTATTTCCCTCTCCCTTAAGATTCTCATCCTCTGAGTCCATTTCAGATGAACTATCCGATACATTACTGCTTATACACAATATCCTCTTACCCTGTTTTTCCCCTTGTGTCTCGTCCCTCCTTGGCGATGCCTCGGCCTGCTTTGCTGTTGTTGCCTCCTCCTCCTTGCTCTTATTAAGGTAGCCCCTGTCGATGGGCTGCTTCCTTCCGCAGAGCTGCTGGCTACTGCCGTGTTTCACTTTGCCGAGGCAACACACTAATATTAATATTTGACACTTTATTCTTTACCGCTGATCCTTGTGCCTTTCCCCCTTGTGCCTTCCCTATTTCCGCTCCATGTCCCTCTCTCCCTTCCCTGTAACTACTATTTACCTCGCTCAGATCCTCCCCTCCTCTATTAGTCTATCTATTACCCTCTGTGTCCCTGATCACCCTACCGCTGCCCTTACCCCCGTCCACTGCCCTGGCTCTCTTTTGCAGCCTACTGCCTTCTGTTGCCCCTTTCCTAAATATATTAAATCTCGTCGGCTCACTATAACCCCCCTTCCATACCCTACCTCTCTGTCCCCGTATGCTCTCTGCTGGCCCTTGTCCTCCTACCGACCATGCGCTATCCCCCACCCCCCTAGCCCTCCCTGCCTATGATGCCATGCTCCGTTTGGCCCCCGGGCCGCAGCGCTCCCAATCCATCCATCTCCCCTCCCAGCCATATCGCCGCTGTTCTGCGCCCAACTGCGGGGCTCCTTATCCCGCCCGCTGGCATTAAATATTTGCTGTCTCCCATAGCCATCATCCATTTTCCAATATGGCCCCCCATGCTGGCACACCCTCGATTGACTCATAAATTGCCCGTGCATGCGCAGTGCTACCTATGCCGCCCCTCCCCTTAGGTCACAGGAGTGCCTTTGCGCAACCGTGACATCATGTGGCCTACATTAATAGCCCCAGGCCCTCCACCAAGGAAACAGCCGCCCCACTCCTGGAACCCAAATTGAGGATGACTACAGGGGACTGTTGTGGCGCTAGTGCCCCTGCCCGGCGGGATGCCGCCGCTGGATGTGAAACTTAACGCAAAGATGTTGGGTACCCCTATGCAGCCCACTGGAGAGGGAATGGGCCGCTCTCCCCCCCGCTATCTACGATCAGGATCTTACCTGTCTGCCTTGCCCCTCGACCTGCGGGATCCCTTGGAGGAGAGCTTACCTGTTGCACCGCCATCGGATCAGAAACTGCATAGTGAGATAGACAGCGCCAATCTAATAAGGGACATCTAATAGAGGGCATTTTAAAATGCCTTACATTTTTTTATTGTTTTTTTTTAATGGATGTTTAGATGAAGAAAAAATAATAATTGTGTTGCTTTTGTTGTTGTCTTTATCATCCTTTGAACACTATGGATATGTTGAGGTGATGAGAAATTTACCAATTTAATAAATGTGTAGGGTTAGCAAGAAGGGGAAATGTGTATAATATAGAGGATTCTGTACAGGGTGTGGAATTTAACAGTGGCCGAAGAATCTCATTGGCAGATTTGCTGTGCGGCAATGCTTAGAAAGTCTAAGTCAGGTAAATTAGGATAGCAGTTAAAGTTAATAGTTGTACAGCATCATGTCATGGTTAATATTAATAGAAGTCTGGGGGCTGTGTCAACTGTGATTATAATTTATTGTGGTCGGGATACAGGGTTACAATACAGAGAGCTGTTTGCCATAGCTACTCTCTACCAATCCCTTCATTGGCTTCCTCTTGCCTCCAGGATTAAACGCAACATTCTGATTCTGACATACAAAGCCCTCAACTGCACTGCTCCCCTCTATATCTCAGACCTTGTCTCCAGATACTGCTTGCAGATCATCTTCACAAGAGCTGACTACAACAGTGCGACTCTAGGCAGGGCCCTCTACCCGTTTGATCCCTATAATTGCTACCTTGTATACCGCCTATGTTTATAGCGCTGCGGAATCTGTTGGCGCTCTAAAATTCAGAAAACATGCTTCGTGTTTGAACTAGTATAGTACCCTTAGTGATGTCAATATTTGAAATAGCAAATTCCAGGAAACCAGATGGCAAAATCTAAAAAAGTTGGATTATAGCAGAAAATAAAAGACTGTATTTAGAATCAAACTGAGGGAATGGCTACAGAATTACAGCACTCATTAAATCTAGTGCCCTCCTTATCTAGGGACCAAAATAAGTTGTTCAAGAAGTTGTTTCATGGCCAGGTGAGAGCTGTTCTCTAATTATGTCATTAATAATTAAGCAGTTAAAATGTCTGGAGGGTATTTCAAATGTAGAATTTGCATTTGGAAGCAGTGAACTCTCAATATGAGGTACAATAAGCAAGTAAAACAAAAAGTAAAGAACACTTTCCAAGGTAGACATACATAGTCTACACTCAAGAAAAGACTTCTTGAAAATAATTAGAGAGTTTACCAAAAAATGCAAACTATTGGTAAGCATTAAGAATAGGAAGGCCAGATTAGACTTTGCCAGACAATGTATCATATTATCTGTAAAACATGATGTTTATTGATGACTGCTGACAGAAGCAGCAGGATGAATTCTGAAGTGTATAGGGCTATAGACTATCAGTTCAGATGCTCAAATGCTACAAATTAATAGGACGGCAGATTGACAATGACCAAAACATATTGCGTCAGAACCAAAAAAACTATTCAAGAAAAAGAAGTGGAATATCGTCATATTAAACAATGGTCAAGACAGTCAACTGACCTCAACCAAATTAAACATGCTTTTCATTTACTGAAGACAAAAGTGAAGCCAGTAAAACCCTCAACTAAGCATCAACTTAAGACAGCTGCAGTACAGGCCTGACAAAGTATCACTAGGGAGGAAATGAAGAACTTGGTGATGTCCATGGGTTCCAGACTTCAGGCAGTCATTCACTGCAAAGGATTTTAAACCAGGTATTTAGGGTGGTCAATGTGGTGACATACAAAGGCATAAGTATGATAATTGTGTAAATGTCAAAATTCTCATGGACCGCAAAGCCATAATATACATCAACAATAAAGCTTAATTTCTGATATATACAATGGATTTAAAAGTAAACTATTTTTAGCACTTCAGTTGCAGCCAATGAGCCCAAGTGCCAGAAAATTGGTTATAAGTGCCCCCTTTGACACTCATGCCTTAACTTTGTCAACCTTATTATAGGATGTCACTCTGCTTTATTTGCATGCAGTCATTTTAGATATTACAGGATGGTAAAGGTATTTGCAGTCTAAAGTTATTAACTGTAGACTACACTTAAACACAGAACATGTTAAAGATTCCTGGCATGCATATGAAAGAGCAAAGATATTTATTTTTATTTTGAAGTTAACAGGAAGTGCAACTGAACTTTAGGGACTGATTGGTCACTGGCCAATGACAAAGCTTCCACTGCCTTGTTAATGGACAGTGACATTCCTCTATCATATATAAAAAAATAGAAATTATGTCAATGTCCCTTTAATAGATTGAGAGATATTTTAGGTTTTGGACTGATAATAAAATGACTCACATTTTTAATTGCACTTGCTTTAAGCTTTAAAGCCAGCCTTGCATACTGTAGTCTAGACTATATGTATATTCAATAGAGTTATAAATATGTTCATAGAAATACTCTGTATAATGTCATGGATACATACTCCTTAGTGGCAAGCAGGGTTGGTTTATTCCTTTATTCAAAAGTTTTTGTTTCCAGCTTTCTTTTTTTATTAATTAATTGAGGAAAATTCTGGTGTACAACATATAAACAATTACATATGGGATATTGAATTCCATTCAACATCGCACTTAATGGATTCAGGGAAAACACTTATTATAGAAATTATACAAATCTAAACCTTGAGTCCCAAGATTCATTGTTACAAGCATTACTATCCTGAAACACAATACTATCCTGAAACACAATAACAGAATTATATACGCTTATACAATAATATTCCACTGTGCATGAGAGAAAAAAAGAGAGCATAAACATTACCTAGTAAGTTTGTGTATTACTACCTTCCATATCACTATAGTATATATTCTCTGTAGATATTTACCAAACCTTTCTTGCTGTCTGTTACCAGAACTCCCTCAATTTTTTTTCCCTTTGGAGGATTCTTATCATTATATTTGTGTTTCAAGAAAAGAGAAAAAATAAAAAGAACACAAACATAAAAAAAATGGTTCTTCCAACCTCGCCTCTCTCCCCGCCCCCCCCCCCCACACTTGTTAAGCTACAGGCAGTTACTTAATCAGCAGTCTATAAAATGCTGCTTCCTTACCGTGCTCGTGTATGGTTCTTTGTATCCTGGGTGCGCTGCTTCCAATATTCTGTTTGATGCTGACTCTGCCTGGATATTTGATCACTCTCTGCTTGCCTCCTGCCCTGACCTCTTGGACCATCCAGACTACTCTTTTGCTCTTCCTTGTGGTACCTTTACTGACCATCCAATATTTTGATCATTGGCCTGTCTCTGACTCTCCTTCTGCCTGAAGATTCTGGCTCACTCTGTGCCCGCCTGTTGCCAATTCAGACTGCTGACTACTCCTCTGTGTTTGTGCCCTCCTCTGCCTACTTCCTGGGAACCTTCTTGCTTCTGGGTCCCTTACTCGTTATCTCTGGCTGCCAGACTTTCTACCTGTCACTCACCTTGTGCCGGATAAGAAACTACTGGCCAGGCAATTGGAGTGGCAGGTGAATTTCAGTGCAGGCCTGAAAACTATTTAATATGTTTTGTTTCTTTACACCATTTTTCACACATTAACTCAACCATAGAGATAGCATCAGTTAAAATGGACAATTACTTACTCATTTGTGGGTCTCAAGGAAATTAAACTATTCATATAATTAAAATATACAGAGAGAGAGACATGCTCAACCAGGAATGAACAAAGGTTGAGTAGCTTGTGCTTTTTTTCGAGTCACCACCTAAAGCAGCCTCTTTTAGCTCAATTGTCACTTTTACAGAGGAGAACATTCCCTGAAGTATATAAGTCTGATCCCATATAAAAAAGATTATCCAGCCCCGGAATAACAAGCAATCCTCCTCTGAACAAGGAACATGGCAACCCCAGATGATTATTTCCACCTTCTGTGGAGACTATTTCCAGCTGGTAACCAACCAAAGAACAATCAATTGTGGCGTTGTTTGTTTTGACTGAGCGCTTCTCATAAATATCCTATACTATAAAAGGCCAAGTGTGTTTGTCCGAAGCTGTCATGCGCAGTAGAGACAGCACGAGGACAAACACACCTGGCCTAAGTCCCTAACTGTTCTGCCGACTGCGCTGAGCAGAAGTGGGCGTGGCCGACCGTGAAGGGGCGGAGTCTAACGCGAAGGCCCGTGAAGGGGCGGAGCCTAGCGTGAAGGCCTGTGAAGGGCCGTGGAGAGAGCTCAAACAGCTCAAGAGAGGGTGGAGAGATGTGAAGAGATGTGGGGAGAGGGGGGAGATGTGGAGTGAGGGGGGAGATGTGGAGAGAAGGGAGAGATGTGCGGAGATGTGAAGAGATGTGGGAGAGGGGGAGATGTGGAGAGAGGGTGGAGGTGTGGAGAGAGGGGAGAGATGTGGGGAGATGTGGAGAAAGGGGGGAGATGTGGAGAGAGGGGAGATGTGGAGAGGGGGAGAGATGTGGAGAGAGGGGAGATGTGAGAGAGGGGAGAGATGTGGAGAGATGTGGGGAGATGTGGAATGATGTGGGAGAGGGGGAGATGTGGAGTGAGGGGGGAGATGTGGAGTGAGGGGGAGATGTGGAGTGAGGGGGGAGATGTGGAGAGAGGGGGGAATGTGGGAGATGTGGAGAGAGGGGGGAGATGTGGAGAGAGGGGGGAGATGTGGAGAGAGGGGGGAGATGTGGGGAGATGTGGAGAGAGGGGGAGAGAGACAGAGAGAGAGAGAGAGAGAGAGGAGAGAGAGAATGAGAGAGAGAGGGGGAGAGAGAGAGAGGGAGAGAGAGAGAGAGAGAGAGAGAGAGAGAGAGAGGGGGGGGAGAGGGAGAAGAGAGGGGGGGGGAGAGGGAGAGAGAGACAGAGGGAGAGAGATAGAGAGAGAGGGGAGAGAGAAAGAGGGGAGATGTGGACAGAAAAAGAGAGAGGGGGGAGATAGAGAGAGAGGGGAGTGAGAGAGACAGAGGGGAGAGAGAGAGAGAGAGAGAGAGAGAGAGAGAGAGAGAGAGGGGAGTGAGAGAGACAGAGGGGAGAGAGAGAGAGAGACAGAGGGGGAGAGAGAGAGGAGGAGAGAGAGAGGGGGAGAGAGAGGGGAGAGAGAGAAAGGGGGAGAGAGAGAGAGGGGGAGAGAGAGGGGTGGAGGGGGGAGAGAGAGGGAGAGAGATAGAGAGAGGGGGGAGAGAGAGAGGGGGGGAGAGATAGAGGGGCAAGAGAGAGAGAGAGAGAGACAGAGGGGGGAGAGAGGAGGAGAGAGAGGGGGAGAAAGAGGAGAGAGAGAGAGAGAGAGAGAGAGAGAGAGAGAGGGGGGAGAGAGAGAGGGGGGGAGAGTGAGAGAGAGAGAGGGGGGGGGGGGGGGGAGAGAGAGACAGGGAGAGAGAGAGGGGAGAGAGAGAGAGGTGGAGAGAGAGAGAGAGAGGGGAGAGAGAGAGGGGGGGGAGAGGGAGCGGGGGAGAGAGAGAGGGGGGGAGAGAGAGAGAGAGAGAGAGATAGAGGGGAGAGAGAGAGAGGAGAGGGACAGAGAGAGGGGAGAGAAAGAGAGAGGCGAGAGAGGGGGGAGAGAGAGAGAGATAGAGGGGAGAGAGAGAGAGGAGAGGGACAGAGAGAGGGGAGAGAGAGAGAGAGGCGAGAGAGGGGGAGAGAGAGAGAGATAGAGGGAGAGAGAGAGAGGAGAGAGACAGAGAGAGGAGAGAGAAAGAGAGAGGCGAGAGAGAGAGGAGGCGAGAGAGAGAGAGGGGGGAGAGAGAGAGATAGAGGGGAGAGAGAGAGAGAGGGTGAGATAGAGAGAGAGAGGGGTGAGATAGAGAGAGGGGAGAGAGAGAGAGAGAGAGAGGAGAGAGAGAGGGGGGAGAGAGGGGAGCGAGAGAGAGAGAGAGGGGAGCGAGAGAGAGATAGGGGGAGAGAGTGCAAAAGAGAGGGGGGAGAGAGAGAAAGCAAAAGAGAGTGGGAGGGAGAGAACGCCAGGGGTGGGACCACTGTACTGCAAAAAATGGCCCTGTGAACGGGCTTTAGGACTAGTATATATATATTCATATAACTATAGACATTTTTAGTAACTCAAAACACCACATAAGTGAACACAATTTATTCAAGGTTTAAAATACTGAATATCTATACTATAATCGCGTTTGTAACGCGTCCATTGGTGTCGCCAGTTGAGCACGCATCATCAAAGGAATGTTGGCTGCACAAAGCTGCATCCCGGTGGATCCAAACATGGCAGGGGGGTAAAGAAACTACCTTCAGTGGATTCTTTCACCACCCTGCCATTTACAGAATCCAACTGGATGCAGCATAGGCAAACAAAGCCGTAAAAAAAAAAACCGCAACCGCCAGCACGAAACAACAAAAAAACATGTAACCGCCCACAAAAAATAACAAAAATACCTAATGCCCGCACGAAGTATAACAAAAAAAACAAACCTCCCGCACAAAGTATTAACAAACACCTTAACCGCCAACCCCCACATCGCAAAATAATAAAGTAATTAACCCCTAATCCGCAAATAACATATTTAAAATATTAACATTGCAATAAACCTAACTAACCTATCCTATTAACCCCTAAACCACCAACCCCCTACATCGCAATAAACCTAATAAACCAATTATCCCTAAACCGCCAAACCCCCACATTGCAATAAACCTAATTAACCTATTAACCCCTAAACCGCAAAACCCCCACATTGCAATAAACCTAATAAACCAATTAACCCCTAAACCGCCAAACCCCACATTGCAAAAAACCTAATTAACCTATTAACCTCCAAACTGCCAAAACTCCACATCGCAATAAACCTAATTAACCTATTAACTCCTAAACTACCGACCCCCCACATTGCAATAAACCTAATTAACCTATTAAACTCCTAAACCCCCCACAACACAAATAACATTTAATTACTAAGCCCCCTAACCTAACACCCCCTAAATTAACCCCATTACTAAGGTACAATTAAAATATTAAACCTAACATTAAATTACAAAAAAAATAATCTAAAATTACAAAAAATAAAAAACTCTAAAATTACAGAAAAAAATAAACAAAATGATCAAAAATAAAAAAAATTGGGGGAACTTCCGGGCAGCGGCCATGCTTGGTCGCAGCTTGTGTGCTGCTTCAGCTCAGAAACTTCAGATTAACTAAACCCTTTTTCCAAGCTGCCATCCAGTAACAAAACTTGTAGCATATCAACAAGCTAAATGTTATATTTCTGAGGATGCCAAAATTTTCCAGCTAGATGACAGCAATGGAGCACCGGAGCTATATTGGAGGTTGTGGCACTGAACGCATGGCTAGATCGTCGTATAGAAAAAGTGCTCAACTCTCTATAATAAGCAGGGAGACCCAACTCCTTCTACAAATAGCCAAGCCTTAATCTCTGACAATAATACACGAGTGGGTGTTGGGCCGGGGGAACATGCCAGCACTAATACTTATCTTTGGTGCCCCTTGATGCAGACAGTGAATTTGTCCCTGAAGACTTCGGAGCCAGAGAGGGAGATTTAATACCCTGAGTATTCTCCTATTGTTTCTATAACAGACCTGCGGATGATGTCTTTCCCCTTGCAGACTTTGAAAAGAACAGCAGCTCCTGGAGGTCTGTGGGAGATTCGGAAAGAGAGACTGATCCCTCAGAGTCCGGACCGCACACATTCTTTTGGATGGAGTTCATACAAACCTTGCTGTGGTCTCTGTCGGCCGGATGTGGTTTGCAGCAGTCGCGGCAGTTACACAAGGTTGGTGTCGCTAAAGTCCAGGACTGATACTGGTGGAGTTTGAGGCTCTACAATAGTGACACTTTGGAACTATCTTATGTCACTATACATAGCAACTGGTGACTTCTGTGAGGACTACATGCCTGATAAATGAGTAGGTGCCTTGCATCTGCCAAGTTTCTGAGGCCCATCTGTGTACTATTTCCATATGTTGAGTTACTGGGTCAACATTGACAGCGACAAATTACTATAGAATACAAGATTTCTCTAACTTATAAATGCAATATCATATATCTATGACATAAGTGTGATCCCTATAGTTCAGCTTCTTGGGCATATGAATATTCTTGTACCCAGCAGGAGAACTTCAGTATCGTTGCCTAAACATTTCTCTAACAAAGGCCTTTAAACAAACTACCTAAATAGCCAAAAAAAAATTAATCTCAGATTTCAATATTACTTTGGAGCTATATTCTCTCCAGTCAGTAACTTATAGTATATTGCCCATCCACTGGATTAATAAGGAAAGCTTAGTGATCTATATAACAGGAACATGATTTCACCTAACTTATAATTAAACAATAAATATGAGTGCTGCTGCAGATAGGTTATAACTGCCTTCTATTTTATTGGGAACGATATGTAATTTATACAGTAGCCATTCAGCTGTTCCATGCTTGCTGTTATATCAGAGTAAAATCTTCCTTTAGTATTTCAGATTGGCCCTGTCAGTGGCCGAGACAGGGTAGTCTGCTTAGATTCTCTATACCTCCTCATGAGGTTTTGGAAGCTGTACTCAGAAGCATGCTTCCTTCCCCTATACTGCTGCAGAGCACCACTGGATGATACCTTTTAAATAGAAGGGAACCTCTAGCAATAATGGACCTTCTGTTTCTAATGTAGCACAGTGTAGTAACCTAAAGTGCCCTCCAAACTAGCGTGGTATAATCATGCACCAGTATTGTTCTTCTTACTCTTAAAGTTTAATCCACAAGTGAAACTATATCATTGGTGGAATTTGCTTTGGGTATATATTATTAATACAGTTGTCTAAATGCCTCCTATGTTATATAAATAGATGCCTAGGGTCCAAGAGAGACCTTAAAGGGACACTGAACCCAAACATTTTCTTTCATGATTTAGATATAGCATGCAATTATAAGCAACTTTCTAATTTACTTCTATTATCAATTTTTTATTTATTCTCTTGGTATCTTTATTTGAAATGCAAGAATGTAGGTTTAGATGCCAGCCCATTTCTGGTGAACAACCTGGGTTGTCCTTGCTAATTGGTGGATAAATTCATCCACCAATAAAAAGAGCTATCCATAGTCTGAACCAAGAAAAAAGCTTACATGCCTTCTTTTTCAAATAAAGATAGCAAGAGAATGAAGAAAAATTGATAATAGGAGTAAATTAGAAAGTTTCTTAAAATTACATGCTCTATCTGAATCACGAAAGAAATATTTTGGGTTCAGTGTCCTTTAATATAGTTAGGAAGTTAGAACACCTAGCAGTGTACCAGTTACCACTTTATTAGTATAAGAATGAGGGTCTTGTATGTGTGACGTCATTTGTTCTGAACGCCTACAGATCATGCAACCCTGCTGTACTTTTGTTTTTAGCTGTATATGCTAGACTAAAAAGCCTATGTTTCTATTTATATTTTATATACATTACTAGTTTTAGATCTTTATATAAAGTTGTGTTAGCATATTTTGGTTGTATACACTAGACTAAAAGGCTTATGGTTCTGTTGATATCTTCTATGTGTCATGATGCCTCCGTTCATCGCCGTGACGCCGCGGCTCCCGGAACTTCTCTGTGTGTCTGACGTCATGTTGCTTAGCAACATGACGCTTTCTCGACACACCCCTCTGATGACGGTTACGCTCCTGCCTTTAAACCACGGCGGGAGATCTGAATCTGGGCCCGTTTGTTTGTTTCCCTTTGGAGTGTGAGTACCGTATCAATTCTGTTCTTTTGTGTACCGACTTCTGCCTGCCTGACCAAGCCTCATGCCTAAACCCTACTTGCTGATATTTGGATATTGACTTCTGCCTGCCTGACCTTGCCTGTAGCTTTTACCCTTTTGCTGATACTTGGATGCCGACTTCTGCTTGCCTGACCTTGTCTTTTGCCTATACCTTTTGCTGATATTTGGATGCCGACTTCTGCCTGCCTGACCTTGCTTTTGCCTTTACCTTTAAACCTTTTC
>NW_026511210.1:190000-327986 GCF_027579735.1 Bombina bombina | reverse complement strand
ATAGAATAAATTATTGAGTTAAACTCAGGGGAAGAACTACGATTGGTGCAGCAGGTGCAGTGAAACCAGGGCCCTACTGCTGGGGGCCATAGCAGCCAGTCTATACATAAGAGTGTGCAGAATGTGTGTAATCCTAAAACAGGGGAGCCTTTTATTAGTTCAGGTTAATGGTCTATCTATTTATCTATCAATCTATCTATTTATCTATTATCTATCATCTATATATTTATCATTCATCTATCTATCTAATATCTATCTATTTATTTATCTATCTATCTATAATCTATCTATCTATTGGTCTATCTATCTATATATCTATTTATCTATCTATCTAACATCTATCTATCTCATCTATATATTTATCATTCATCTATCTATCTATCTATCTATCTATCTATCTAATATCTATCTATCTATTTATCTATCTATAATCTATCTATCTATCATCTATCTATCATCTAATATCTATCTATCTAATATCTATCTAACTATCTATCTATCCATCTATCTATCTATCTATCTATCTAATATCAATCTATCTATTTATCTATCTATAATCTATCTATCTATCATCTATCTATATATCTATCATCTAATATCTATCTATCTAATATCTATCTAACTATCTATCTATCCATCTATCTAATATCTATCTATCTATCTATCTATCTATCTATCTATCTATCTATCATCTATCTATGTATTTATCTATATCTATCTATATATCTATAATTTATATATAATATATTTATCTATCCATCCATCTATCTATCTATCTACTGTATCTATCATCTAATATCTATATATCTATCTAATATATATCTATTTATCATCTATCTATTTATTTATCTATATCTATTTATCTATATGTCTATTTATAATTTATATATCTCTATCTATCTATCTATCTATCTATCTATCTATCTATCTATCTATCTATATCTATCTATCTATCTATCTATCTTTAAGTCTATCTACTTCTATCTATCTATCTATCTATCTATCTATCTATCTATCTATAGGTCTCATATCTCAGTTTTCTTTGGGTTCCAGTGATGAAGTTGTGTCAGAGAGGGCAAAGCGCATACCTGAGGGCTCCTGCATTCTGTAACTGTAGTTTAACCTGCAGAAATGACAGGACACATTTTCATTTAATCAGGAAAGAAAAATGATCTAAACATTTAAATGTTCATAAGCATCTCATTGCTTGAGCCAGGTAAAGATCATATAAATAATAATTCATTATTGAAGCAATATCTTGTACTGCCAATGCAGAATATAAGAAATATCTGCGTGTGTCATTGTTCTATATATTACATGTCTGTCACTGTAGCCCTGAGTGAGTACAGTAAGTAGTAGCACATATCTTATTGCATAAATCTAGGGCTGAGATCACTATGCAATGTAGGAATTTGATTTGTTTTGTCCTCTTCATTTTTATTTATAATTAAAGACATTATAGTCATTATACAGTGAGATGAATTCTTCAGCCATCAATCAATCATCAATGCAGATGATAACAATTAACTGTAACATTATTATTATAACAATAATAACAAGTAACTGTAGCATCATTGCCTAATTTAATATTGTTAGTTTAAATGTTACATTAAAGCAATTTGAGTAACTACATTAAAGGGACAGTTTACTCAAAACATTTATCCCCTTTAATTTGTTCCCAATGATCCACTTAATTTCCTGCAGGAGTGTATTCAATTGTTTACAAGTATTTCCATTACCCTTATATTGGCATTTGAAATAGTTGATTTAGCCTGTAGTATCCCCACCTATCCTGAAAGTTTTTGGCCTTAGGTCCAAGCTATAGATAAACTGTGTAAACAAAGCCAGTAGAAACAATTACACTACCAGTGGGGTATAGAAGAGATAAGATAATAAAATGTTAATTTTCCATTGTTATCTCCAAGTATTGGTCTTTGGTTTGCAGACAGATATAAGATAAAGATGCAGGTATATGTACATAATGTGATAAAGTAATGAGATCTGATTATACCTACAAGCTCAACCCATTGTATTAGGTTGCTGCTTCAAAACCCAAAATCAGCTAATTTATATACACAAATAACCCTTAAATAAGCAAATCTCATACATTTTATACTCTGCAGCTGGTAAAAAAGTAATTGGAAACACATTAAGGGAATAGTTTTTTTTTATAATATACTGTCCCTTTAACTCTGTCAATCCTTTGTGCTTTTTTTCTTACAAAGGGTCTTGTGTCATGTTATTCTGGATCTGTCATTCTTTAACTCCGCTACCAAGGAACCACTAAGCGCACAGATCATCAGATACACAGGTGGATCCACCATAGAGATTGTGATCCCTTACCATGAGAGAATACTGAGTGCTGAAGTCATGTGCACGATCCTAAACCTACCTCAGTATGCTCTTGTGGAAAGGATCCAAGCAGACCAAGAGAAACACGTAAATATAATGACAGCAGTAAACTGAAAATCTGTTTTTGAAACCATGACAGTTTAGTGATGACTTCATATCCCTTTAAATAATCAGAGGAATCTGTTTACTGCCAGTGGAGCTCTTGACCTGCTGTTCCCACGGCTTGTTCTCATTGCGCTGATCACAGACAATACACCATCCCCTCCCTGATACTGAATCTCATCAGACATCAATAGAAATAGCAGCTAATAGACAATCTGTGTATGAAAGAGGCACCTTGTGAGATGATCTGAAGAGGTTTTGTGCAGAATTTTATACAGGAAAATAAAAGGCTGAAAATAGGTCACTGCAAACCCATCTGGTCCTTCACTTAACCCCTCAGTTACCAGCCTGAGTGGTGTCAGCTCTATGGTCCACTCACACCCACATCAAGCAAACATGTACAAGTCTAGCCAATCACAAGAGCTACGTACATAGAATGGGGCCTGTACTAATGTTTTTGCAATGTCCCAGCTGCATTAAAGCTACCTGATTGGGAGGTAATGCACAAGTAGGCACATGCCCCAGCCACCTGCTATTCTGCGAGCGCCAGAGCAACTTTGCAAAGCAGCCATGTTATAAGCACGAGGGGGGCAAAAACAGCAGGAAATGCCTCTCTTCCTGCACCGTCCTATGTATAAATGTGAGCATGAGGCAGATCAGTAACATGATAGGTGTAAAACTTTATTTCGTTGTGTCCCCAGTGATCCATATTACCTGCTGACAAGTATTAAAGGGACACTCAAGTCAAAATTAAACTTTCATGATTCAGATAGAGCAGCAATTTTAAACAACTTTCCAATTTACTTCCATTAACAAAATGTGCGCAGTCTTTTTATATTTACAATTTTTAAGTCACCAGATCCTACTGAGCATGTGCAAGAATTCACAGCATATACGTTTATGCATTTGTGATTGGCTGATGGCTATCACATGGTACAAGGGGAGTATAAATAAACATAACTTTGAAATTTGTCAGAAAAAAATCTACTACTCATTTGAAGTTCAGACATTGGGGCCCATTTAACAAGCTCTGTAGGGAGCTTGTGGGCCCGTGTTTCTGGCGAGTCTTCAGACTCACCAGAAACACAAGTTATGGAGCTGCGGTCTAAAGACTGCTGCTCCATAACCCTGTCCGCCTGCTGTGAGCATTCGGACAGGAATCGCCAGAAATCAACCCGATCGAGTACGATCGGGTTGATTGACACCCCCTACTGGTGGCCGATTGGCAGCGAGCTGCTGGTGCAATGCTGAATACGGAAAGCGTATTGCTCTCCGCATTCAGCGAGGTCTTGCGGACCTGATCCGCAGTGTCGGATCAGGTCCGCAAGACCTTTCTTAAATAGGGGCTTTAGTGCTATTGCATTGTTTTTTTTTATCATGCATGTGTTGATAATGCAAATCTACTATATTTACTGGTCCTTGAAATAGTTTACAAATAGCTCCTTTACCTTTATTTTGTCACTTGAAACATATTAGAGTATTTTTATTTGCACTTTTATATCCCTTTAATTAAACATAGCACAAAGGCAATGTGCATTCATCATTTATTTTGTCTGGTTTTCCTGCAACTTACCTCTAAAATCTATTGTGCTCATATAACTTAAAGGAACAGTAAAGTCAATATTAAACTTTCATGATTCAGACAGATTATGTCATTTTAAACAACTTTCCTTCTATTATTTAATTTGCTTGGTATCCTTTGTTGAAGAAGAAGCAATGCACTACAGCTGATTGGAGGCTGCACATATTTTTTATTGGTTCACCTGTTGTGTTCAGCGAGAGAATGAAGCACATTTAATATTATAAAGTAAATGGTTTTATGTCTCTATTTAACTGCTAATATGTACTGATATATACTGCACATATACAGAATATTTATTGGACAGTGCATTAAAATGGCTGTCAAAAGGGATTACACCAACACAGCAGTATACAAAGCTTTGTGTTATTCGTTTTGCACTCACCACATTTACTACATCAGCAAGTTTGTTTTCACATTGTAGTCAAAAACCATAAAACAATACATTTTGCCCAATTTACAATGAACCTGTTACTGACTTTTGACTCCCTTATCCTGTCGTTAATGGACACAGTTTTCCACCTTTCTTTTAAATTTTGTCAGAGGGGAGGCCCACTGCCTATGACTTTGAAAACTCTGGTATAAAATATGAAAATGCCCTTTACAACTAGGTTTGTCACCTCGGCCATGTTTTCCTAGACAGTTATGAGTTATACATGTTGCAGGGTAAAAAGGGAGGGAACATGCATTGCGTCTCTGGACAGCACTATTCATGCTCTTCTCCAGGAAAACATGGCCGGGGTGGCAACACTAGGTATAAAGGATTAAAATGCCCTTTACAACTAGTATAATTACATTTGAAACATTGTAAACATACACATTCAATACAATAATATGAAATCTGCATGCATCCTGTTGCCTCTATCATAAAATCAGTAAATTGTAACATCTTGTTAAAGCTGATAAGTAGCACACTCTCTGAGATGCTGATGTTCTTGTTGTTGAACATTAAATGAAAATGGGGGGAAATTAACCCTTAACACCTGATGATACTTTGTGCACTTGTAAAATGGAATGAGGATGTGTGTAACGTTCGGGGGAAAAACAAGTGTAGTGAGCGCATGTGAACGGAACGTCATAAGGGATGGGCTTCTGGGAACCAAAGGGTTAAGTAGTTGTGATGTGTGGGGAAGTTGCAAAGATAATGTAATGCTCATAAGGAAGAGTTTGGTCAGCGAGTGCTTTTTGGAGATGGATGTGGCGGGGAGGAGCCTAAGCAAAGGGTATTTATAGGAGGTACTAGCAGGAAGTGGTCACTAACCTTTTTTCTTTTTTCAGGTAAAAAGGTGTAAGCTGCAGGAGAGGAGAATGACGTCCAGGAACAGAAGAATTCCAAGGCGCTACCTTGACGGCAGAGAGACGGTCTGGAGGATGAGGGCACTTCAGGCTCAGAGGAAGATCAAGCGACTGGAGAAGTCACGGAAGGATCAGCAGGCTGTGCAGGGAGTAGTGGTAACCAATGCGCTTCCCGCAAATGTTGGTTCGGTAGCGGTTCAGCAGGTAAGCACCCCACCTCGGGGTTCCCCTGTGCAAGCTGTTAGGCCAGGAGGTAAGATTTTGATAGTGGGAGGTGAGGAGGGGTAAGAGCTGGCGGCGAGCACACCGGAAGGCAGCATTGGGGTACCTGATATATTTGCAGTCAGCCCGGTTCCCAGCGATAGTAGTATACAGCCAGGGCAAGGGGGTAGTGTGGGTATTCATTCCCCAGCAGTCCTACATATTGTTGAGCCCAGCAGTGCTGATGGGGGGGCCGCAGTGGGCCTCTTTCATGGGTGATGAACAATTATGACATCAGCGGGGCACGAAGGCTCTCTGTCGATGTAGGAGGGAGTGGCGGGCCCGCGAGTTCTGCACATGCGCGCGCATTTGGTGACAATCGGGAGGGTGCATCTGCATGGGGGCGGCCATTTTGGGAGCAAAAGGACAGGTTCGGTAGGCAGCAGGGGTTTAATGCAAGCGGGTGGGAAAGGGAGGCACACCAGCAGGGCGGTGAGCAGCGAAGGTTTGGGTGGGAAGGGAGGTGGATGGACAGAGAATGCTGTGGTCCTGGTGGGCAGGGCGGCAATTGGAATCATGGTCCCGGCGGGCCAGGTGGATGGGGGATAGAGCTTGGTTGGGGGGAAGACAAGGCCACAGGAGGGAATATGTAGGGGAAGGATATGAAGCATACGGGAACAGGGGGTATAGGGAGCCAGTTAGAGTGGAGGTATTTTAGAGGGGTAGTAGGGGACAACAGGCCACAAAAAAGAGCATGGTCCACAGAGATTAGCAATGGCAATTATGGATGCGGAGGGTAATAGGTACAGATTGATAAATGAGATTAACGGCGGTGGCAGAGAAGGGGGAGAGGTAAGGGAAGCGGGGAAAGGGAGGGCGCAGGTGGTTAATGTGCAGGTGTCAAATGGAAAGAGTAAAGGGACAAATGTTAATAACAGGTTGTTTCATTTACAGAAAAATTTGAGAGAATCGTAAATCTGGAGCAGCTACAGCAGATAGAGGAGAGGGCAATGGCCTGCAGCCTCACAGAAGGGGACATAACATCAGCAGGGACTGTGTTACAGAGGAAGGGGACGGAGGAAGCAGTGCCGGCAAAGCAGGTGGAATCATCGCTAAGGGTGGGGGAGACGCAAAACGCAAAACAAGGTAAGTGTATAAACAGTAATTTATCTGATAGTTCATCTGAAATGGATTTAGAGGATGAGAATGTAAAGGGGGATAAGAATAAAATGATTTTGAAGATAGTTAGGAAGATTTATGCTATCCAGGGTAAAGGGGTTGCTAAAGAGGTAATTTTGGAGGGGGATGACTTACAACACATTTGAAGGCGAAAATAATAAATAGAGCGCAGAAAGGAAAGTACGTGGACGTATTTGATATCACTAGAGAAGCTGTGGCGTTAAAGTCCAGAAGGGATGAGGTTAAAGGTAGAAAGATTAAACAGTCTTTTACAGAATGAATAAAAGGGATGTTAATATACGCAGAATGCTTCATTTCAGCTAACCCAGAGAAGGTAAAGGGTATGTTAAGATATATTCACTTAATTACTGAGTGTTACACAACATAAGGTGGGTTCGCATGGAAGAATTATGATGCAGAGTTTAGAAGGGGTAACCTACAGTTGGGAGACAAAGGGAGGAAGGAGTTTGGGGTAAAAATCCTAGACATGTATACAAGGTTAATGAAGGTGCAGGATACACAGGGTGGCCAAACACAAATTTTAATAAGGGCATTAAGTCGGAAGCAAGGGAATGCTGGGCTTATAACGAGAAAAGGTGTGACAGAAGGAGCGCATGTAAATTTAAGCATGTTTGCAGGTATTGTAATGGAGGTCACGCAGGGGTGGATTGCAGAAAGAATAATGGTGGTAATGATGTTGGGAGGCAGTCCTTTTGGATTTAGGGAAACACAGGGGGAGGACAGGCAATGGGGGCTAGCGACAACCCCCCTGAGAATAGATAAACTGACAAGGGAATTACAGGCCTATCCTAACACCGAAGATAGAGAATTATTGATTGACGGGTTAAACAGGGGTTTTACAGTACCAAAGGGGGAGGTAGTTGGGGCAGTTAAAACCAGGAATTTAACATCTGCAGCCGAATTTCCAGGAATTTTGAAAGAAAAATTAGAAAAGGAGATAGCATGGGGGAGGATGGCAGGGTAATTTGCGGAGGAGCCATATGCTGACCTAGTCATTTCTGCACTGGGGGTGGTTCCCAAAAAAGAAAAAGGGAAATATCGTATGATTCATTATTTATCTTACCCAAAGGGTAGGTCGGTAAATGATGCAATTGATTAATTGGAAGCCACAGTACAATATCAATCATTTGACAGTGCAGTGAATATGGTAAGGGAGGCAGGTGTGGGGGCCATGATGGCAAAGATTGACATTTAGGTTGTTGCCATTGAACCCATCTAGTTTCAAGCTTATTGGATGCAAATTTGAGGGCTTGTTTTATGTGGACAAATGCATGCCAATGGGCTGTTCCATCTCCTGTTGAAATTTTGAGAAATTTAGCTCATTTCTGCATTGGCTGCTGGTGGCAAGGCAAAAAAGGGTGTCCGTAGTCCATTATTTTGATGATTTCATGGTGGTAGGAAGGGCAGGTTTAGAGATGTGTGAGTAAATGAAGGTAGGATTAATAGAAATGTTGTAGGAGCTAGGGGTACCGGTGGCAAAAGAAAAAACAGAAGGCCCGAGTGCGAGGTTGGCTTTTTTAGGTATCATTATAGATTCAGTGAAAGGGCAATGTGAACTCCCCGCTGACAAGGTGGAAAAAGAGAGACTGCTAATAGCAGGAATGGTTAAGAGGAAGAAGGTAACATTAAAGGAAATGCAGAAGATGTTGGGTGTATTGAACTTTGCATGTAAAGTCATACCGGTAGGGAGGATTTTTAAAAGGCGTTTGGAGCTAAGTACCAAAGGGGCAAAAAGACCAGAACACATGATTAGGGTGTCAGGGGAGATGAGGGAGGATCTGAAAGTATGGGACCAATATTTACAGGAGTTTAATGGGATCAGGATATGGGAGATGGTGTCCTCGATGGAGGAGTTGGAGCTGTACACTGATGCTGCAGACAGTTTAGGGTTCAGGGCCTATTTCCAGGGTAGATGGTGTGCTAGAGAATGGCCAGAAAATTGGAAAGAAATGGATTGGGTTAATAAATTAGTGCTATTAGAACTATTCCCAATAGTGGTGGCAATTGAACTATGGGGCAAACTGTTGTCTAATAAAAGAATAATTTGCTAGTCGGATAACAATTAAGTAGTGGTGGACATGATCAATCAGTTATCGGCATCCTCGCTGCCTGTGGTTAGATATTTAAGATATTTTGTGCTGAAGTGTTTAAAATATAACATCTGTTTCAAGGCTAAACATATACTAGGTTATAGAAATGGGGTTGCTGATACGTTGTCCCGTTTTAAATGGGATAGGTTTAGTGCTTTGGCCCCTAATGCTAGACAGGAAGGTGAATGCTGCCCTATCCTTCTTTGGCAGATTGGAAACGAATAGATGGAATCAAAGAACTGATCGAGAAATCCTTGGCACCACGTACCTGGGCAGTTTACAAGCAATATTGTGGGCAGTGGTGCAATTTCAAAAAGGGAATAGATGAAGGAGAAAAAGGGAAATTTTTGGAATGGTTATTGAGACTGAAAAAAGGAGGCGTTAAAAAAGGGCAATTAGGTACAGTTTTATTTTGTGCAATTGTATGGAAAAATAGATTGGTCAAAAAAATTTATAGTGAGAAAGATTGTGAAAGCATGTGGTAGAGAGGAGGTGAAACAATTGGACAAAAGGGAACCCATAACGGAGGACAGGCTAAAAAAGATGGTAGGTACATTGTTGGATGTTTGCTTTAACCATGATGAGGCATTCATTTTTAAGACTGCTTTCATTATGGTGTTCCACGGGGCTATGAGGATAGGTGAATTGTTGCCCAAAAATAGGAAGGAAAGGGCAGGTCGGAAGTGTCAGATGTGGAAAAGAGGCAGTGCTGATTTTTGTTAGGAGATCTAAGACCGACACAGAGGGGAAATGAACATAGATAAATATGAGGGCATCTGTTTGGGTGCTATGTCCAGTGGCATGCATAAAAGAGTATCTAGCGGTTTATAGGGGTAGGTCGTACATTTTTGAGGCATACAGATGAATCCGAAGTGACAATTTTTCAGTTCAGAAGCGTGTTACAGAGGGTATTGGAGAAGTTGGGTTGGGGGAAGTCATACTTCACGTCGCATTCTTTTAGAATAGGGGCGGCAACCTCGGCTGCAAGTAGAGGGTGTTCAAGCGAGCAAATTAGGAAGCTGGGAAGTCAGCAGCTTACAAATCGTACATTAGGGTACAGAAAGGGGAATAATAATAATAATAATAAAAAAAAAAAAAAAAAAAAAAGGATTGCAGTGTTAATTGGTGATTAATGGTTTGTTAAAAAAAATTCCATTTCAGGCAGAGTTTTAAGGGCGGGGATCGTAGGACATTCCTACAATTTTTGGGCGCAAGCCAGGGCGACTGCATCGTCACAAGGAGTGCATTTAGGTTTTTCACACAAATAAGTTAGTATTAGGTGGAAAAAAAAGAAAGGCATGAAGTGGGGCGAGTTAGTGCCAACAATACAGCAGGCAAGACTAAGATGGGGCTGTCCCGATGTCCTTATTATCCATATTGGTGGGAACGACATAGGGGCATATCCACTAAGAGAGTTAAAGGAGAAAGTGACGGAGGTAATGAGGTGGTTAAATTTAGCATGGCCATCTGTCCAAATAGTCTGGTCCAGCATAATATCAAGGATCTATTGGAGAAACTCGGACACCCACAAAGCAGGGTATAGATCAAGGAGGAAAGTAAACCAGGTAGCAGCAAAGGCTATGAGGGAAATAGGGGGCATAGTGATAGAGCATCCACTGATTGCGGCGAAAAGGGAAGAGCTATGTCGACGCAATGGGGTACACTTAACAGATGAAGGGAATGACCAATTGCTGATGGACATCAGGAGGATGTTACAGGAATTGGTAAAGGTAAGGAAAGGTCACAAAATAGTTGGCTAAGTGGCAGAAAGAGTGTCTCTTTGGTGGCAGTGAAGTTCGGGTCCGGCATGCTGGCGGGACAGTGAGAGGGTGGGAGGATCCCGTGGCATACTTTGCCCTGAGGGGTGATCCGGTGGTCTATCTATTGGGCGGGCTATGCCTTGGGTTTTCCTTCCCCCCTCCTGCTCTGCCACGGGGGGTATTTGTGGTCCACCCCCCATACGTGGGTCCCAAATTCTTGTTGTTAATGCTGGGGCATTTTTTGTTGATTTGTGGTTTATGATATGGCTGAATTTTGCTTTCCAAAGTTTAAAGCCAGGAATGGCAAAATTCAATTAATTTAATTAAATATGTGACCTTTCCATATTTCGCCATAACAACTGTGTCCGTGTCTTTATTTCAGTTCATAGATAAGTAAAGTAAGTTAAGGTAAATTTAAAGGTGAAGGTAATTGGTCTTATTGGTAAAGGAATGAAGCCTCCAAGACCTTAAGAAGCTGTAAGTGCAAAAAACAAATCATTTCAATATGTCAATATTTACCATTTAAACTTGCACAATGTATTTTCCCACTAAAGGAAGAGTTATTTAAACAAAATACTATTAATACATGCGCTTCCTGTGTGAGCACAAAGGTAAAACCTGATTAATATCTGCTTAGAGAGACAGTCTAGACCTTACTCATCTTAAAGTCTTAGCTTAGATTAAACTGCAAATAGCCTCCTCCACCCCTTTCTATATCATACAGCAGGAACAGTAAAAAAAAGTTATTTTAAAATGAATATTGTTTCTGGCCTCTTTGAAATGGCTGCCAAACTCTGCCCACTGATGACATCACAATCTGGGCTGCATATGGAGTCCAATCAGAAAAGGCTCACTAGTTAGATTCAATAGACTGTCAATGCTATTCAGCAGAGTGCCTAGCTGTAGCCCAGATTGTAATGTCATCAGTGGGCAGCGTTTGGCAGCCATTTCAAAGTGTCCAGAAACAATATTCATTTAAAAAAAAAATGTTTTACTGTTCCTGCTGCATGACAGAGAGAGAGTGCAGGAGGCTATTTGTAGCTTAATCTAACATCAGACTTTAATCTGTCAACGATAATTAAAGGAAAATTAAACCATATTTTTAATTGCTCATGTGCATTACAGGTTTTATTGATTGAAGAGGGGAACATTTTTGCACTAAAAAAACAAACATTTCGATAAATTCTATGGCCTAGATTTAGAGTTCGGCGGTAGCCGTCAAAACCAGCGTTAGGAGCCTCTAACGCTGGTTTTGACGGCTACCGCCGGTATTTGGAGTCAGTGATTAAAGGGTCTAACGCTCACTTTACAGCCGCGACTTTTCCATACCGCAGATCCCCCTACGCCATTTGCGTAGCCTATCTTTTCAATGGGATCTTTCTAACGCTGGTATTTAGAGTCGTTTCTGCAGTGAGCGTTAGAGCTCTAACGACAAGATTCCAGCCGCCTGAAAAAAGCAGGAGTTAAGAGCTTTCTGGCTAACGCCGGTTTATAAAGCTCTTAACTACTGTACCCTAAACTACACTAACACCCATAAACTACCTATGTACCCCTAAACCGAGCTCCCCCCACATCGCCGCCACTCGATTAAAATTTTTAACCCCTAATCTGCCGACCGCCACCTACGTTATACTTATGTACCCCTAATCTGCTGCCCCTAACCCCGCCGACCCCTATATTATATTTATTAACCCCTAACTTGCCCCACACAACGTCGCCGCAAGCTACTTAAAATAATTAACCCCTAATCTTCCGACCGCAAATCGCCGCCACCTACGTTATCCCTATGTACCCCTAATCTTCTGCCCCTAACATCGCCGACCCCTATGTTATATTTATTAACCCCTAATCTGCCCCCCACAACGTCGCCGACACCTGCCTACACTTATTAACCCCTAATCTGCCGAGCGGACCTGAGCGCTACTATAATAAAGTTATTAACCCCTAATCCGCCTCACTAACCCTATCATAAATAGTATTAACCCCTAATCTGCCCTCCCTAACATCGCCGACACCTACCTTCAATTATTAACCCCTAATCTGCCGACCGGAGCTCACCGCTATTCTAATAAATGTATTAACCCCTAAAGCTAAGTCTAACCCTAACACTAAACACCCCCTAAGTTAAATATAATTTTTATCTAACGAAATAAATTAACTCTTATTAAATAAATGATTCCTATTTAAAGCTAAATACTTACCTGTAAAATAAATCCTAATATAGCTACAATATAAATTACATTTATATTATAGCTATTTTAGGATTAATATTTATTTTACAGGTAACTTTGTATTTATTTTAACCAGGTACAATAGCTATTAAATAGTTAAGAACTATTTAATAGTTACCTAGTTAAAATAATTACAAATTTACCTGTAAAATAAATCCTAACCTAAGATATAATTAAACCTAACACTACCCTATCAATAAAATAATTAAATAAACTACCTACAATTACCTACAATTAACCTAACACTACACTATCAATAAATTAATTAAACACAATTGCTACAAATAAATACAATTAAATAAACTATCTAAAGTACAAAAAATAAAAAAGAACTAAGTTACAGAAAATAAAAAAATATTTACAAACATAAGAAAAATCTTACAACAATTTTAAACTAATTACACCTACTCTAAGCCCCCTAATAAAATAACAAAGACCCCCAAAATAAAAAATTCCTTACCCTATTCTAAATTTAAAAAGTTACAAGCTCTTTTACCTTACCAGCCCTGAACAGGGCCCTTTGCGGGGCATGCCCCAAGAATTTCAGCTCTTTTGCCTGTAAAAAAAAACATACAATACCCCCCCCCCAACATTACAACCCACCACCCACATACCCCTAATCTAACCCAAACCCCCCTTAAATAAACCTAACACTAAGCCCCTGATGATCTTCCTACCTTGTCTTCACCATGCCAGGTTCACCGATCCGTCCTGGCTCCAAGATCTTCATCCAACCCAAGCAGGGGCTAGACATCCACTGAAGAAGTCCAGAAGAGGGTCCAAAGTCTTCCTCCTATCCGGCAAGAAGAGGACATCCGGACCGGCAAACATCTTCTCCAAGCGGCATCTTCTATGTTCTTCCATCCGATGACGACCGGCTCCATCTTGAAGACCTCCAGCGCGGATCCATCCTCTTCTTCCGACGACTAGACGACGAATGACGGTTCCTTTAAGGGACGTCATCCAAGATGGCGTCCCTCGAATTCCGATTGGCTGATAGGATTCTATCAGCCAATCGGAATTAAGGTAGGAATTTTCTGATTGGCTGATGGAATCAGCCAATCAGAATCAAGATCAATCCGATTGGCTGATCCAATCAGCCAATCAGATTGAGCTCGCATTCTATTGGCTGTTCCGATCAGCCAATAGAATGCGAGCTCAATCTGATTGGCTGATTGGATCAGCCAATCGGATTGATCTTGATTCTGATTGGCTGATTCCATCAGCCAATCAGAAAATTCCTACCTTAATTCCGATTGGCTGATAGAATCCTATCAGCCAATCGGAATTCGAGGGACGCCATCTTGGATGACGTCCCTTAAAGGAACCGTCATTCGTCGTCTAGTCGTCGGAAGAAGAGGATGGATCCGCGCTGGAGGTCTTCAAGATGGAGCCGGTCGTCATCGGATGGAAGAACATAGAAGATGCCGCTTGGAGAAGATGTTTGCCGGTCCGGATGTCCTCTTCTTGCCGGATAGGAGGAAGACTTTGGACCCTCTTCTGGACTTCTTCAGTGGATGTCTAGCCCCTGCTTGGGTTGGATGAAGATCTTGGAGCCAGGACGGATCGGTGAACCTGGCATGGTGAAGACAAGGTAGGAAGATCATCAGGGGCTTAGTGTTAGGTTTATTTAAGGGGGGTTTGGGTTAGATTAGGGGTATGTGGGTGGTGGGTTGTAATGTTGGGGGGGGTATTGTATGTTTTTTTTTACAGGCAAAAGAGCTGAAATTCTTGGGGCATGCCCCGCAAAGGGCCCTGTTCAGGGCTGGTAAGGTAAAAGAGCTTGTAACTTTTTAAATTTAGAATAGGGTAAGGAATTTTTTATTTTGGGGGTCTTTGTTATTTTATTAGGGGGCTTAGAGTAGGTGTAATTAGTTTAAAATTGTTGTAATATTTTTCTTATGTTTGTAAATATTTTTTTATTTTCTGTAACTTAGTTCTTTTTTATTTTTTGTACTTTAGATAGTTTATTTAATTGTATTTATTTGTAGCAATTGTGTTTAATTAATTTATTGATAGTGTAGTGTTAGGTTAATTGTAGGTAATTGTAGGTAGTTTATTTAATTATTTTATTGATAGGGTAGTGTTAGGTTTAATTATATCTTAGGTTAGGATTTATTTTACAGGTAAATTTGTAATTATTTTAACTAGGTAACTATTAAATAGTTCTTAACTATTTAATAGCTATTGTACCTGGTTAAAATAAATACAAAGTTACCTGTAAAATAAATATTAATCCTAAAATAGCTATAATATAAATGTAATTTATATTGTAGCTATATTAGGATTTATTTTACAGGTAAGTATTTAGCTTTAAATAGGAATCATTTATTTAATAAGAGTTAATTTATTTCGTTAGATAAAAATTATATTTAACTTAGGGGGGTGTTAGTGTTAGGGTTAGACTTAGCTTTAGGGGTTAATACATTTATTAGAATAGCGGTGAGCTCCGGTCGGCAGATTAGGGGTTAATAATTGAAGGTAGGTGTCGGCGATGTTAGGGAGGGCAGATTAGGGGTTAATACTATTTATGATAGGGTTAGTGAGGCGGATTAGGGGTTAATAACTTTATTATAGTAGCGCTCAGGTCCGGTCGGCAGATTAGGGGTTAATAAGTGTAGGGAGGTGTCGGCGACGTTGTGGGGGGCAGATTAGGGGTTAATAAATATAACATAGGGGTCGGCGATGTTAGGGCAGCAGATTAGGGGTACATAAGGATAACGTAGGTGGCGGCGGTTTACGGAGCGGCAGATTAGGGGTTAAAAGTGTAATGCAGGGGTCAGCGATAGCGGGGGCGGCAGAATAGGGGTTAATAAGTGTAAGGTTAGGGGTGTTTAGACTCGGGGTACATGTTAGAGTGTTAAGTGCAGACGTAGGAAGGGTTACCGCATAGCAAACAATGGGGCTGCGTTAGGAGCTGAACGCTGCTTTTTTCCAGGTGTTAGGTTTTTTTTCAGCTCAAACAGCCCCATTGTTTCCTATGGGAGAATCGTGCACGAGCACGTTTTTGAGGCCGGCCGCGTCCGTAAGCAACTCTGGTATCGAGAGTTGCATTTGCGGTAAAAATGCTCTACGCTCCTTTTTTGGAGCCTAACGCAGCATTTGTTTGAACTCTCGATACCAGAGTTAAATTTATGGTGCGGCCAGAAAAAAAACCCGCGGAGCGTTAACAGCCCTTTTACCGCCGAACTCTAAATCTAGGCCAGTGTGCGCTGGTATTACAAAGTGGAGCGCAAATATCAATTTAGCAGAAGTAATCTTGCCTATTATTAGGCTACTGTGCAATAAATACCAGCAGTAAAATGCTGTCAGTGGCAATAAGTCCCTGTCATATCTGCTCATGTCACAGTATCTATAATAATCAGGCAGCTGAGAGACTGATAAACTGATAATAATGTAACAATAAAGATACTGAGCAAACAGAACGCGCTGAGGCTGCAAGTGAAACATTTCATTTCAATATTTAGTTTTTAATGGAAAAGAAGAAAGGGTTAGAAGGATATAAATATACAGAAAAGAAAACACTGTGACATGTTTTAGCATTTTATTATTGCACTATGTACATGATCTATGCAACACAAAGTTAAAGTGACCTCCAGTGCAACAATGCACTTTCGGGAGCTAGCTGAACACAACTGGTGAGCCAATGACAAGAGGCATATGTGTGTGTAGATAGGTCTGCCAGATGGCCAGCATTAAACCAGGCACTATTTGCTCTTACTGCATTATCAGCTCTCACTGCATTATCTGCTCTCATTGCATTATCAGCCCTCACTGCATTATCTGCTCTCACTGCAATATCTGCTCTCACTGCATTATCTGCTCTCACTGCATTATCTGCTCTCATTGCATTATCAGCCCTCACTGCATTATCAGCCCTCACTGCATTATCTGCTCTCACTGCAATATCTGCTCTCACTGCATTATCTGCTCTCATTGCATTATCAGCCCTCACTGAATTATCAGCTCTCACTGCATTATTAGCCATCACTGCATTATCTGCTCTCACTGCATTATCTGCTCTCATTGCATTATCAGCCCTCACTGAATTATCAGCTCTCACTGCATTATTAGCCATCACTGCATTATCAGCTCTCACTGCAATATCAGCCCTAACTGCATTATCAGCCCTAACTGCATTATCTGCTCTCATTGCATTATCTGCCCTCACTGCATTATCAGCCCTCAATGCATTATCTGCTCTCATTGCATTATCTACCTTCACTGCATTATCTGCTTTCACTGCATTGTCAGCCCTCACTGCATTATCTCCCTCACTGCAGTATCTGCTCTTAATGCAATATCAGCCCTAAGTGCATTATCTGTTCTCACTGCATTATCAGCCCTAACTGCATTATCTGTTCTCACTGCATTATCTGCCCTCACTGCATTATCTGCCATCACTGCATTATCTGCCCTAACTGCTTTATCTGCTCTCACTGCAATATCAGCCCTAACTGCATTATCTGTTCTCACTGCATTATCTGCCCTAACTGCATTATCTGCTCTCACTGCATAATCTGCCCTTACTGCATTACCTGCCCTCCCTGCATTTTCTGATCTTACTGCACTATCTGCCATCACTGCATTATATTTATTTATTTATTTATATTTATTTATTGTGATAAATACATACAAATGCTAACACTGTTTTTCAGATCTGAGGATATTTTTATTATTAGAAAATTTTCTAGAAAATCCAGTTGTCTTGTTTTCCAGTAGCTTTGGCAGGTATTAACTTCACTATTACTTTGCATGGGGACGGTTGGCGTGTGGTATTTACATCCATCACAAAATACATTTTTTTTATTTTCAGCAGGTTTTCACTGCAACTTTTTAATTTTTTTATTTTAAAGGGACATAAAAGTCAAAGTTAAAGAAACATAAAACCAAAAAAATCTCGTTTCATGATTTAGATAGAGCAGACAATTTTTAAACAATTTTCCAATTGAATTCTTTTCTCTAATTTGCTTCAAACTCTTGGTGTCAAGCATACCTAGGTAGTCTCAGGAGCTGTTAGCTAGCTGCTAATTGGTGGCTGCACATATGGAACCCACCACTTGCCATTGGCTTACCAATGTGTTCAGCTAGCTCCCAGTAATGCATTGCTGCTCCTTCAATATACCAAGAGAATAAAACAAAATTGATAATAGACATAAATTGGAAAATTGTTTAAAATTGTATGCTCTATCTCACTGGTTTTCAAAATTGTTCTCAGCCCTCCCTAACAGGCCAGATTTTGAGTATACCTGAACTGGAGCGCAGGTGAAATAATCAGCTGATGAGTAAATGTGGTTACTTTACCTGTGGTCCTCCAAGGTAATCTGGAAAATCTGGCCTGTTGGGGAGGCCTGGGGACAGGTTTGAAAAACAGTGCCCTATCTGAATCACGAAAAAAAAACCATTTTGGGCTTGATTTAGCAAGCCTTCTCCTCCCCTACGACTGTAGGTTCTCACAAGAGAACCTGCATTCAATATTTATCAAGCAGCGGTGATCAAATTTGCTATGCGTGGGCAGGGTGTGGTGTTGCACGGGAGTGCAAAAAAGTGATCACGTGTAATGGTAAATTCCGGCAGCAGATTGCTGCCTGCCAGAGGCAAGCTGGGGCAGACAGGGGCGAATATCTACGCCCCTGTCCACCCTTGCTTGATAAATCAAGCCCTTTGTGTCTCATGTCCCTTTGACCTTTCATGATTCAGAGAGAGAATCAAATTCTAAGAACTTTTAAATGTATTTCTTTTATCAAATTAGCTTTTCCTTTCTTGGTATCTTTTGTTGAAAATCATACATAGGTAGAATCAGTAGCAGCAATGCTCTACTGGGAGCTAGCTAATGATTGGTGGCTGTGCATATATGGGGCTTATCTGTAGGTGTCATTAGAGCGCGGGTACAATATGTAGGTACAACACCAGCCGTACACACAGGGGCTGTGCAAGAGAGGCCCATCTGTAGGCATCATTAGAGTGCAGGTACAATATGTAGGTAAAAAAACAGCTGCATGCACAGGGCTGTGCAAGAGAGGCCTATCTATAGATCACCGGTACAATAAGTAGGCACAACACCAGCCGTACACACAGGGTTTGTGCTAGAGAGGCTTATTTTATAGGCATCATTAGATCAAGGGTACAATATGTAGGTACAACACCAGCCGTACACACAGAGCTGTGCAAGAGAGGCCCATCTGTAAGCGTCATTAGAGTGTGGGTACAATATGTAGTTACAACACCAGTGTTATACACAGGGGTTGTGCAAGAGAGGCATATCTATAGGCATTATTACATCACTGGTACAGTATGTAGGTACAACAACAGCCATACACACAGAGCTGTGCAAGAGAGGCCCATCTGTAGGCATCATTAGAGCACGGGTACAATATGTAGGTACAACACCAGCTGTACACACAGGGGCTCTGCAAGAGAGGCCCATCTGTAGGCATCATTAGAGTGTGGGTACAATATGTAGGTACAACACCAACCATACAAACAGGACTGTGCAAGAGCACGGGTACAATATGTAGGTACAACACCAGCTGTACACACAGGGGCTGTGCAAGAGAGGCCAATTTTATAGGCATCATTAGAGTGCAGGTGCAATATTTAGGTACAACACCAGCTGTACACACAGGGGCTGTGCTAGAGAGGCCTATCTGTAGGCATCATTAGAGCATGAGTACAATCAGTAGGTACAACGCCAGCTATATACACAGGGGCTGTGCAAGAGATGCCCATTTTATAAGCATCATTAGAGTGCGGGTACAATATGTAGGTACAACACCAGCCGTACACACAGGGGCTGTGCAAGAGAGGCCCATCTGTAGGCGTCATTAGAGCATGGGTAGAATATGTAGGTACAACACCAGCCATACACACAGAGCTGTGCTAGAGAGGCCCAACTGTAGGCATCATTAGAGCGCTGGTACAATATGTAGCTACAACACCAGCCGTACACACAGGGGCTGTGCAAAAGAGGCCTATCTATAGGCACCATTAGATCGCTGGTAAATTATGTAGGTACTACACCAGCCGTACACACAGAGCTGTGCAAGAGAGGCCCATCTGTAGGCGTCAGAGCGCGGGTACAATATGTAGGTACAACACCAGCCGTACGCCCAGGGGCTGTGCAAGAGAGGCCTATCTATAGGCACCATTATATCAAGGGTACAATATGTAGGTACAACACCAACCGTACAAACAGGACTGTGCAAGAGAGGCCCACCTGTAGGTATCATTAGAGCATGGGTACAATATGTAGGTACAACACTAGCTGTACACACAGGGGCTGTGCAAGAGAGGCCCATTTTATAGGCATCATTAGAGCGCGGGTACAATATTTAGGTACAACACCAGCCGTACACACAGGGACTGTGCAAGAGAGGCCCACCTGTAGGCATCATTAGAGCACGGGTACAATATGTAGGTACAACACTAGCTGTACACACAGGGGCTGTGCAAGAGAGGCCCATTTTATAGGCATCATTAGAGCGCGGGTACAATATTTAGGTACAACACCAGCCGTACACACAGGGACTGTGCAAGAGAGGCCCACCTGTAGGCATCATTAGAGCGCGGGTACAATTTGTAGGTACAATACCAGCTGTACACACAGGGGTTGTGCAAGAGAGGCCCATTTTATAGGCTTCATTAGAGCACGGGTACAATATGTAGGTACAACACCAGCTGTACACATAGGGGCTGTGCTAGAGAGGCCCATCTGTAGGCATAATTAGAGCGCTGGTTCATTATGTAGGTACAACACCAGCGGTACACACAGGGGCTGTGCAAGAAAGGCCCATCTGTAGGCGTCATTAGAGCGCGGGAACAATTTAGGTACAACACCAGCTGTACACACAGGGACTGTGTAAGAGACGCCCATCTGTAGGCATCATTAGAGCGCGGGTACAATATGTAGGTACAACACCAGCGGGAAACACAGGGGCTGTACAAGAAAGGCCCATCTGTAGGCGTCATTAGAGTGCGGGTACAATATGTAGGTACAACACCAGCTGTACACAAAGGGGCTGTGCTAGAGACGCCCATCTGTAGGCATCATTAGAGCGTGGGTACAATATGTAGGTACAACACCAGTGGGACACACAGGGGCTGTGCAAGAAAGGCCCATCTGTAGGCATCATTAGAGCACGGGTACAATATGTAGGTACAACACCAGCTGTACACACAGGGGCTGTGCTAGAGACGCCCATCTGTAGGCATCATTAGAGCGTGGGTACAATATGTAGGTACAACACCAGCGGGACACACAGGGCTGTGCAAGAAAGGCCCATCTGTAGGCGTCATTAGAGCGCGGGTACAATTTGTAGGTACAACACCAGCTGTACACACAGGGACTGTGCAAGAGACGCCCATCTGTAGGCATCATTAGAGCGCGGGTACAATATGTAGGTACAACACCAGCGTGACACACAGGGGATGTACAAGAAAGGCCCATCTGTAGGCGTCATTAGAGTGCGGGTACAATATGTAGGTACAACACCAGCTGTACACACAGGGGCTGTGCTAGAGACGCCCATCTGTAGGCATCATTAGAGCGCGGGTACAATATGTAGGTACAACACCAGTGGGACACACAGGGGCTGTGCAAGAAAGGCCCATCTGTAGGCATCATTAGAGCACGGGTACAATATGTAGGTACAACACCAGCTGTACACACAGGGGCTGTGCTAGAGACGCCCATCTGTAGGCATCATTAGAGCGCGGGTACAATATGTAGGTACAACACCAGCGGGACACACAGGGGCTGTGCAAGAAACGCCCATCTGTAGGCATCATTAGAGCGCGGGTACAATATGTAGGTACAACACCAGCGTTACACACAGGGGCTGTGCAAGAGAGGCCTTTCTATAGGCGTTATTAAATTGCGGGTACAATATGTAGGTCCAACAACGCTATACACACAGGGCTGTGCAAGAGAGGCCCATCTGTAGACCAGTGATGTGCAGTCACTAGAGGCAGGTGAGGCAGTGCTTCACCTCTCATATGGGCAAAAATATATATTTTTTTATTGGCTTTTAAAAAACAAAAATGTAATTTTTTTTCCCCCAGCATTTTTTTCTCTCACAGCTATATGTTGTGCAATGGAGAGGCACAAGCAGGTCTGCCCACCATTACACAACATGCTGCGCCACCTACTGGATGCAAGTGGTTAAGATCATTGCATGACCCATTAACTCCTTATTTGAGGCAGTACTATTTGGGCTGAACCATTCCAGTGAGAGGCATTAGTAATTGGAACATAGGGTTGGGGCTGGATGTTAAATCACATAAAACAAAACAAAAACGGAAGAAAACAACTTTCATATATTTTGTTGCTGTCCTGTGAACCTGCTAGCTTTGCTAAAGTGAAAAAGAGAGTTCTGTTCTTCCCCTCTAAGTGCAGTGGAATGTGCCACTGTCACTTCCTGAATCCTTATACAGAGCAGGAAAAGAGGCACAGAGAGCACTGCAGTGTTTCAGCCACATCTTATTAAAGTAAGATTTTACTGAAAGGGATTCTGTTAGTGAAAATGATAATTTAATGAATGTGGTTTTCTCTTTTACAGCAGGGTCGTTTTTGTATTTTGTTTACTCAAACTTTACACCCACTAACTTAGCAGCTTGCTTCTGTACTTCACACTAAAATTATAGACTCATTTTCTGAACTATCTGTAGCTCTGCTGTTTTATTACTTTAAAATGCAGTGGTCCCTCTCCCCCCCCCCCCCATTGTGTGTGTGTGTGTGTGTCTCTCTCTATCTATCCATCTCTCTCCTTATGTGTTGTTCTCCCCATGGTCTCTTTCTCTCTCTGTCTCTCTTCCTCCCCCTCTGACTCTCATCCCTTATGTGTCTCTCTAACCCTCTGTGTGTGATTGTGTGTGTCTCTCTCTCTAACCCTCTGTGTGTGATTGTGTCTCTCTCTTTAACCCTCTGTGTGTGATTGTGTTTCTCTTTCTCTCTCTCTAACCTTCTGTGTATGATTGTGTCTCTCTCTCTCTCTTTCTCTCTCTAACCCTCTGTGTGTGATTGTGTCTCTCTCTATCTCTCTCACCCTCTGTGTGTGATTGTGTCTCTCTCTTTCTCTCTCTCTAACCCTCTGTGTGTGATTGTGTCTCTCTCTTTCTCTCTCACCCTCTGTGTGTGATTGTGTCTCTCTCTCTCTTTCTCTCTCTAACCCTCTGTGTGTGATTGTGTCTCTCTCTTTCTCTCTCACCCTCTGTGTGTGATTGTCTCTCTCTCTAACCCTCTGTGTATGATTGTGTTTCTCTTTCTCTCTCTCTAACCCTCTGTGTGTGATTGTGTCTCTCTCTCTAACCCTCTGTGTGTGATTGTGTCTCTCTCTCTTTCTCTCTCTCTCTCTATCTCTCTCTCTCTAACTAACCCTCTGTGTGTGATTGTGTGTCTCTCTTTCTCTCCCTCTCTCTCTCTCTCTCTCTCTCTCTCACCCTCTGTGTGTGATTGTCTCTCTCTCTCTCTAACCCTCTGTGTGTGATTGTGTCTCTCTTTCTCTCTCTCTCTAACCCTCTGTGTGTGATTGTGTTTCTCTCTCTCTCTCCCTCTCTCTCCTCTCTAACCCTCTGTGTGTGATTGTCTCTCTCTCTCTAACCCTCTGTGTATGATTGTCTCTCTCTCTCTTTCTCTCTAACCCTCTGTGTGAGATTGTGTCTCTCTCTCTTTCTCTCTCTCTCTAACCCTCTGTGTATGATTGTGTCTCTCTCTATTTCTCTCTCTCTCTAACCCTCTGTGTGTGATTGTGTCTCTCTTTCTCTCTCTCTAACCCTCTGTGTGTGATTGTGTCTCTCTTTCTCTAACCCTCTGTATGTGATTGTGTCTCTCTTTCTCTCTAACCCTCTGTGTGTGATTGTGTCTCTCACTCTCTCTTTATTTCTCTCTCTCTAACCCTCTGTGTGTGATTGTCTCTCTCTCTTTCTCTCTAACCCTCTGTGTGTGATTGTGTCTCTCTTTCTCTCTCTCTCTAACCCTCTGTGTCTCTCTCCCCCCCCCCGTCTCTCTCTCCCTTTCCCCCGAGTGCTTTTCTGTGTTTCTGTCTACCTTTTATTTATTTAATTAATGAATTGATAGTGCCATCTGATGGTGTGGCTTTATTTAAAGGGGTGGGGTCAAGCACCCCACCATCTTTTAATTTCACCAACCGCCACTGGATCAAGACATTTTTATATTTACTGAATAATGAAAGAATCTATAAGCATAGTTTGCAGCATTAAAGTAAAAAGTATGTTTTAAACATATTTTAATGGGCATGGATTTCTAGATCTCATAATCAGAGCAAGCATTGTGTTATCTGACAAGAGTCTCTGTTACAATCCTTTTAGACTAAAATCAGATGTTTACTAAGTTGACCAGTTTTGCAAGACACCATTTAAAGGGACATGAAACCCATATGCAAATTTAAATAACTTTCCAATTTACATCTAATATCTAATTTTCTTCATTCTTTTGATGTCCTTTGTTGAAAGTCAAATCTAAATATGCTCAGTAGCTGCTGATTGGTGGCTGCACGTAGATACCTCATGTGATTGGCTCACTCATGTGCATTGCTATTTATTCAACAAAGGATATCTAAAGAATGAAGGCGTATCCTAGCCACTGCCTCACCAGCCTCTGACGTCACTGCACGTCACTGCTGTAGACGTCATTAGAGCACGGGTAGAATATGTAGGTACAACACCAGCCATACACACAGAGCTGTGATAGAGAGGCCCATCTGTAGGCATCATTAGAGCGCGGGTACAATATGTAGCTATAACACCAGCCATACACACAGGGGCTGTGCAAGAGATGCCTATCTATAGGCGCCATTAGATCGCGGGTACAATATGTAGGTACTACACCAGCCGTATGCACAGGGGCTGTGCAAGAGAGGCCTATCTATAGGCACCATTAGATCAAGGGTACAATATGTAGGTACAATACCAACCGTACAAACAGGACTGTGCAAAAGAAGCCCTCCTGTAGTCATCATTAGAGTGCAGGTACAATATGTAGGTACAACACCAGCTGTACACACAGGAGCTGTGCAAGAGAAGCCCATCTATAGGCGTCATTAGAGCACGGGTACAATATGTAGGTACAACACCAGCTGTACACACAGGGGCTGTGCAAGAGAGGCCCATCTGTAGGCGTCATTAGAGTGCAGGTACAATATTTAGGTACAACACCAGCCATACACACAGGGACTGTTCAAGAGAGGCCTTTCTATAGGCATCATTATATCATGGGTACAATATGTAGGTACAACAGTCATATACACAGAGCTGTGCAAGAGAGGCCTTTCTATAGGCATCATAACATCATGGGTACAATATATAGGTACAATAACAGCCATACATACAGAGCTGTGCAAGAGAGGTCCATCTGTAGGTGTCATTAGAGCACAGGTACAATATGTAGGTACAACACCAGCTGTGCACAAAGGGGCTGTGCAAGAGAGGCCCCTCTGTAGGCGTCATTAGAGCGCCGGTACAATATGTAGGTACAACATCAGCCGTACACACAGGGGTCTGTGCAAGAGAGGCCCATCTGTAAGCATCATTAGAGCGCAGGTGTGGTAGTGTATAGTACAAAGTCTATAAAGAGTTTAACACTTTATTGTATTTTACATGTTTTAAAGCAAAACTATACAGAGTCAGCACTCTTAAAGGGAGGTAATACAAGTTTACTCTGTGTACGCAAACATGCACTTCCTGTTTCACATTTAATACTTTTACTTAACCATAGCTTTTATGTAACATTTTTTTCCTGCAAACAATATATATATTATAGCACATGTAACTGCTGCACTTTCATATACATGATAGCTACGTTTTGAGTAACATGTTCCTTTAATAATAGTTGTATCAGATAGAGGGAGTAACATACAAAAGTTGCTTTGTAATGAGTTATACAGAGAACACCAAATAAATATTAGATATAATGATTAACATTAACCTGAGAACAGTATACATATTTGTTTTCCAATTATATTAGTTGCTTAAATATTTCAAGAAATAGGTTTAAAGTGTAGTCTGGATAAAGTAATGAGTGGCACTATTTTATAACTTTAGTTTCCTCAGGTTTAAACGCCTTTTATCTTATCCACTGAGGCCACTTATGAAGTTATAAATAAACTGAAAATGTCTCACAGTGTTTAATGTCCTTGTTAGTCCCAAAAACATTTAATCCAACACAGTAAGGTATTATATATTGTGTTTGCAAGAGGTAAAGGCTGATGACATACGAATATCTAAAATCATGTGACAAGCTGTATATAAATAAATCTCTGATGGATTTCCATTCCACTGTCAAATGTTCTCATTGTACATTACTGAGGAATTAGAATATTGCAACACTTGGAAGTTGCACAATAATCAGGTTTCATAAAGATCTCCTTATGGAGACCAATGACCTTCAATTTGAAATCCCATAAAAAGCTTAACGGGTTGGGACAGGCCTTATTGTTAGAAAGAGCCTTAGATTTCACTCTAGACCCCTGGTCTCAATAATGGTGAGAACTCAAATTCCACTAGGGGTTTCAAGAGGTATATCCCCAGACTGTAATATGAAAACAAAAATGACTGTTTTAAATCATTTTAAAACATGTTTTGTACAAAGACTTTTTCAGTGCACTGTAGTCTCTGATATACACTGTTTATCCATAAACAACTGGCTTAGATTTGTCACCGAGCACCCAAAACAGACTATGACGTAACATGACATTTGATGCTTCTCCAGATAGGGTTAAAGTCAACTGGATTTTACCTGCAGGGCTACTTTTGAAATAAGTGAGATTTCAGATGCACCCAAAATACTTTTAATGGTATTTAATTGCCACTTTTAAAATCAGAAATCCAAATTAGTGTTTTTAATACGCATTACATTTCATAAGAAAATCTTGTGTTGAGATCTGGTAACATAAAATGTAAATATTCAGAAGTCAGTAATTTGTAGACTCTTTTTAAAAGCATTTTTAATTTTATTTGTTTTCAGTTGTTAATCAGCAAAGACAAACCTCATTCTGTACAGTATTAAGGGATTAAATGCCTAATAGTCGTTACCAGCAGAGAGGGTAAACTTTAATAACTAACTTAAATGAATAAACACACAACAACTGTTCATGGGTACATTTTAACCGTCACAGGTTAAAAATATTTATTAAACTTTAATAAATAATAACGAACCGACAAGGACTTTGATGGCGGCAAGAAAGAATGCTACAATAAACCCAGCGCTGCTGGAGGTAAGCGGCCCAAAACGGAATCTGCAGCAGAGGGGGACCTCTACTCATATGGAAATGCTACTAAGGGGTTGGTGAGATCATGTGACCCACCCGCAAGGGGAAGGAGGGACACCTCACGTGCACTTGAGGCTATCCACCGCTCTCACTTTTAGATCGGTCATCACTCCCCCCGTTCACCCTTTCCAGCGCAACAGGGCAGCTACCTCCTGCCACAAGGTAGCATCTTAATGATAACTGTGCCGCCACCTGCAACTATCCACACCTGACTTACAGGAGGGTTACTATAGCTCTACGGATATCCTGTAAAAAAATCTAGGTCCACAGTCTACAAATGCACCCTATCTCACCTGTAATATTGTAATTTGTTGGCCGTAATGGAATCATGCTTAATCACAAATCCCTTATTCCCTGTGACAGCCCTATCAACTGAAGAGTTAATCTTCTTTCTAAATCTGTATGCTGCACTATGGTTCGACTTCCAGACTGGGAATTATGTTAGACCACCCAACACGTTGGGTATCTGTGCCCGGATCCATGCAATGTCCGCTTGCATGATACTAATCAATTCCAAGACTGGGACAGCGCCCAGGTCATTTCCTCTAGGTGGATGATAATTACATGAGGTTTACCCCAGCGTACTAGGGCCTCCCATATACGGGAGGGAAGTGTAGGCCAGCACATCCCTCTTTCCCCCAACCATCTCACTGACGCTTTGGAAGAGGAGAAGCCCAGATTTTGCCCCCCGGGAAGGGATAGACTGCGGATGGAGGCCCAGTGCACATATGAGTGCCCCACGATCCATATCCTTTTGGCGCTGTGGGAAACTCCTGAAAAAACAAACAAAGTTAGCAACCAAAACTAAAAATGATAGTCAAACAACAGGTCGAACGTAACCCCTGTATCTATTAGAGCGCCATATCCCCAGGTGGCGAATAGTATCCACCGAAGAGCCCAGCAAAGCAGCATTAGTGGCAGCCCCAATACTGAATGAATGAGGGGCAATTTTAGTCACATCCAAACCTGCTTGGGAGGCCGTCTTAGCTAGGATTTTGCAGAACTGGAATAATGAAAGAGAAGTTCCGTTATCATGCATTAAAAGGGGGCCCTGCTTTGTAGGCCTACATTCTAAGAACTGGTTTAGTGAGATTACAGGGCAGCATTGCCCTTCCGATTTAGGTATGGTAATCCACATGCCCTTACCCTCCTGACCCGTTTTCGACCTTGGCAAGTGCAATAACATAGAATCTGTAGCGATTCTAATGTGGCCTAATTGAACACCCTTATCAGTCTGAGTTTTTGATGGTGAAACTAGTTCCCCTACACGTAGGGTTGCTGAATAAGCTAGCACGAATGCAGCTCTAAATAACAGAAACTCATAAGAGGTAGAGCAAACGTGCCTCAAAGCCTCTACCAGCTGCTCAAGCCGGTCATGCGTAATGGGCTGCCTAGAGTCCTTATGCTGAGGTTGCAACCTACCCCAACCTTTCACAACTTGAAGCACAAATTTTGAGTTAGCCGGATCCGGCAAGGCGAACGTGCGGTAGAAAAAGGATAAGGCCGCTAGGCGTGAATGAAAAGCTCCCTGATGGGTGCCAGCATGCCAAAGACTCATCAGCCAGTCACACAGGGTGATTGTGATGCCTCTGCCCGCCTCAATGAGCTGATGACGACAAAATACTTCCCATTCCTGCCAGAGTCTCACGTAGGAGCGTCAGGTAGTTGGGGCTAGTGAAGCTTGTACTAAAGGGAGCAGGGATATCCAGAATGCAGGAGCTGCCAAACGAAACTGGGACAAGGTAAACCTTCAGGGGCAGCCTGGGGGCGATGCATCTAAATGTCGCCCAATCAATCCTCGATAGAGCATCCGCTAGGACATTATTAACCCCAGGGCCATGCTGCGCCTGAAATTGGATGTTAAGTTCCAGACAGCGTAATACCAGGTCGCAATAAGCAGACTACTGCAGCAGATGTAGCCGAAAAGTCCATTAATGGCGTGCACAACACTGAGATTAGCTGTCCAGAAGATAACTGTCCTGTTAGAAAATTGAGTTCCCCAGATTTCTACGGCTAATACTATCGGGAAAAGTTCCAAAAGGGTAAGGTTACGGGTTAAACCCCTAACACTCCAATGCCCGGGCCACAGACCTGCACTTCACTGACCTCTGAAGTATGCCCCATAGCCCTTGGATCCTGCAGCATCCATAAACAGATGCAAAAGCTGACTGAAAATGGGTTCAGAGTGCCACAGCCGAATCCCATTGACTGCTGTAAAAAGTCTCCTAAACTTTTAAATCAGCTCTCATACCCCGGTTACCCAAATTTTGTCTGATGGTTTAACTCTACCTTAAGTTTTGCTTCCAATCTACGGTTAAAAACCCTTCCCATTGGAATGACTCTATCCGCAAAATTAAGAAGTCCAAGGAGAGACTGCAGTTGCCTTAGTGTTATGATTTTAGAAACGGCTGCTTTAACCGCCTCGAGCATATTGTGTACTTTACCAGGGTAGCCTGCAAAGCCTTGCTACAGTATTAATTTCAATACCCAGGAATGTAAGGCAAGTGCCCGGGCCTTTAGACTTATCCTCCGCTAAAGGAACTCCAAAGTGGGACATGAGCTTACGCATTGACTCCATTAATTGCTGACACTCAACCGCCCCTTTCTTCCCACTAGGAGGAAGTCATCTAGGTAGTGAGCTATGTGATCGGTACCCGCCAAATGAGCTACTGCCCAGTGCAAGAAGGTACTAAATGTTTCAAACAAAGCACAGGAGATGGCACAGCCCATGGGCAGGCACCGATCCACATAGAAACCACCGTCAAACCTACAACCATAATATGAAAGGCGGATGGATGTAAGGGCAATAAACGGAAGGCAGATTCAATGTCCAATTTCGCTAATGAGGCACCTGGTCCCACCCTACATACCAGCTCGGCACTATCAAAAAATTGATAATGTACCGAGCTGAGTTCAGGGTCAATTGCGTCGTTACTGAACTGCCCCTAGGGTAAGAGAGGTGCAGTATCAGTCAAAATTTTCCTACTTCTTTTTTGGGCACTACTCCCAAGGGTGATATTATGAAGTCTGCCAAAGGAGGAGAAGGGAAGGGGCCTATAATACGACCCATGCTAAGTTATTTTCAAGTTTTGCCCTCACCACCTCCGGGAATTGGTATGCTGATTTTAAATTGTGAATCCCTTAATGCCTGGTGTTACGTGGATAAGGAAACCACTAGAAAAAAATCAAACAGCAGCGTTGCTGTCTGGAGGTCTGTATACTCCCAGAGCCAAGGTTCAAGAGCGTGCACCTTCACTGGTGTTGGAGCTCTTTGAAACAGGAGTAAATTTAACTTGTGGTCTGCTGGCTGTGTATTCTCGTTTCTTTGCACATTCGACCCCTGCATGGGACCCCCCACAGGACCTACATGTGTGTCTGAATGCCAAGAACTACCTTTGTCACATCTATTTCCTGGAATGCCCAGCAGGTGCCCCCCTACGTTTACCCTTGGATGTCCGAAAGGATTGGTTTGAAAAATTAGTGGAAGAGGAGGGAGACCCATGAGATCCAAGGCGTTGCCACAAGTGTGTATCTGTCGTGTCAAAAGTGAGCACTGGGTTACCAGCCATCTTTTGCCTAAATTCTGCATCATAGTCTCTCCATGCTCCTTCACCAAATTTCCTCTGAATCCAGTGTATATTATCTGCATACTTCAAAATGGTGTGACACTGGCTGGGGTATTTTACTAGATAACACGAGGTAAACACTCTAAAGCATATCAGCCACTCCTCAAAAGTTTCTGGACGCTTAATTTTTTTTGGGCCGGTGCCATCTGCACTTTTTTCCCCTTTGCCTACAAGCCTCTGCAGACAATTCAAGTATGTTTACATATTTACCCTGCTGTATTTTCCTAACAGTTTTCTGTTTTAAGTGACCATGTAATGAGGGAGTATAAGATGGCAAAGAATCACCATGGAGAGCAACTTTACGCTCAGAGACTAAACTAATGGGTGGGCGCTGCTCAGTCTGGAGGGGTGGGACATTTGAGGATTCAGCTGATGCAACCGCCGATTGTGGCTGTGCATTTTTTTTTAATGAGCCTGATTGAAATTCCTGCCATATTCTTTTTTAACATGGAAAACATGCGTTTCTGGCCCTTACCCTTCAACCCCAGGGAGGTGTCACTGTCATATTCTGAGTCAGAGAATGACGAGTCAGCTAAATCAGGTCTTTTCATGAGTGAATATGCCTGACTTACTGGGACCTGATGCTGTATTTTCCTGTAATGCCGTAGCGGATGTAGACTCCACAACCGGATCAACACCATCCTGTTGGTTTGATGTACTGGCAACACCCTGCTGTGGACATGGTCCTGACTGTAATTCTGTTAATATCCTGGATGAACTGCATGGAGCTGAAGAAGAGACCGATGGACCAGGCATGTCATGCATTTGAGCCTCGGGCTGTGCTGCGTTCTGTAATAAAGTAAATAAGTCGCGAGCACTACGGACACAGGGAATGGAGGGGTTATTTGGCCCTAAGCCTGCTGAATGTTGCACATTCCCTCTTGCATGCTCCACAGCTGATTCACTCCTAATACCAATGTTAGTAGCCCCTAAAGCTGCTGCCTGTTGTACATCCCTGCTTGCATGCTCCACAGTTGATTCACTCCTAGTACCACTCATAAGCTCAGCATTCATACTAGTAGAAGGCCCTGTGTGCGAAAATGGGGTTGTATTGTCACATTCATAGTTCCCCTATCCATATATGTCCCGGATAATACCAAAGAAATACTGTATATGATACAATATTAAGGTAGCGCCACACTATAGTAAATATGGATGAACGAAAACACTGTATGTGTACAGTGCAAAAAAGTAAGCAATTCACAATATAATCAAAAAGAAATAAACAATAAATCAAGAAAATAAAAAATCAAAGAATAAAGATAAATATAGATAATAATAGCAATACAAATAAGAACTCAGAGAATCATATAAATTCAATGATATAGTCCCCTTTGGAAAGTCATTCCAATATATGAGAAGGTAACGTAAAATTCAAACTTCCCTTTTAAAGAGTCCTTGTCTGGATACGTGTGTTTTTGCGGTGCTGCTCCCTTCCAATCACTGGTGTGATCTCCGTGAGGTGTGGATATGTGAGCAAAAAATCTGTAGAAACAGAAAGGGGTGTGGAGCGCAGCCAAGGAAAAACACACTGATCTAAGTGCAGATTAAAAAACACCTTTCCACTTTATTCAAATAAAAACATCAAGATGTACACTTACAAGCTTCACCCTCAAACATATGAGGTATGTGCTGGCACTCAGTATAAGTTGTCCCAAACACGGACAGACTGGATACTGTATGTTCAAAAACAATGTCTGTGTCCCACTGTGAGTTTGTGAATATATCGCTGACCGGGATAAGTATGTCCCTTTGTAACTGGTAGAAAAGCACTGAGATTCAAAGTCCCAATATCATGTTACAGATACAAATAAGGCCGTGATATAACTCAGGGGAACAAACAGTAATCGTTGGGAGGTGGTAAAACACAGTGGCAGCGCGGTCCTGTAATGATAGCCGGCTAAAGGAGACGCCGCTGCACACAATGCTAGCCTGATCCTCCGTCAAATAGATGGGCGTGGCCTTACGCATTTCGCTGGGCTCCTCCCAGCTTCGTCAGAGGCGATCAACTCTCTGACGAAGCTGGGAGGAGCCCAGCGAAACGCGTAAGGCCACGCCCATCTATTTGACGGAGGATCAGGCTAGCATTGTGTGCAGCGGCGTCTCCTTTAGCCGGCTATCATTACAGGACCGCGCTGCCACTGTGTTTTACCACCTCCCAACGATTACTGTTTGTTCCCCTGAGTTATATCACGGCCTTATTTGTATTTGTATCTGTAACATGATATTGGGACTTTGAATCTCAGTGCTTTTCTACCAGTTACAAAGGGACATACTTATCCCGGTCAGCGATATATTCACAAACTCACAGTGGGACACAGACATTGTTTTTGAACATACAGTATCCAGTCTATCCGTGTTTGGGACAACTTATACTGAGTGCCAGCACATACCTCATATGTTTGAGGGTGAAGCTTGTAAGTGTACATCTTGATGTTTTTATTTGAATAAAGTGGAAAGGTGTTTTTTAATCTGCACTTAGATCAGTGTGTTTTTCCTTGGCTGCGCTCCACACCCCTTTCTGTTTCTACAGATTTTTTGCTCACATGTCCCGGATAATGCATCATTTGTGTTGCCTTGCATGCTGCTAGTAGCCAGACTGGGGGGAAAATACTCTCCTATGATGGTGCCATCATGAATTGGCTGCCCATTCAAATTAATTCTCACTTGTGCTTGATTCACATTCATTTGTTCCTCATTATTCTGCATATTATTGGTATTAGAAGTCAGCACAGAAGGAAGCCTGGTTCCTCTGACCATGGGGTTACCCCTAAGAATTTGAGCAATGTTACCCCTTTGCTTAGGGTTTTTGGGCGCTCTAAATGCATTTCCTCTGCTTCCCCCTGATGCAGGTTTTAGTGCCCAACCGCAAAGCACCACGCCCCTAATCATTCTCGATCTTGATGGACTCCTAGTAATTGCCTTCCGCTGCCATGTACTTGGCCCCCTTGAGCCTGGTAACCCTTACCTGGCTGGCGTCACCTGTTGCGAGCTCTAGAGAACCTAACCAATCACATCCATTACCAATGGCAAAATGACTTACAGTGACGTAACCGGAAGTGGGCGCCCACATGATGGCCACTTCCGGTGACGCAGACGAGGCCTGGACTCTGACCGGAGCATGAGGATCTGACGAGGACATCACTGCCACAATGGATGCCAGAAAGGAAGACACGGCTGACGCTGCAGAAGGAAGGATCAAGGCGAACAAGGAAGACACTGCTGTCTCAGGTAAGATTCCGGAAGGTAGCGATGCCATGGGGCCTACGACCGGGACCATGCCTGGGCCTATGGCGGCAACTGTTGGAGAGGCCATATGAGCAACTTGGTGTGCCAAACAATCCGAGGGGGACTAGTGGGGAGGCCATGTGAGTCGCTGGTTGGGCTAAATCCTCTGGAGGTAGTTGTTTCTCCAGGGTATTCCTATCGAATTGAGGCCTAGTTACTAGTGGGGAGGCCATGTGGGCCGATGAGTGGGTCAAAGCCTCTGGGGATAGTTGTGGCGTCAGGGAAGGCCTATCGGAATGAGGCCTAGAAATTGGGGAGACCATTTGAGCTCCTGAGACCAACACAGGCCCTTCTTGAATGTTGGACAAGGCTGGGGGCCTAGGGCCACCATCAATCTGGCCTTGAGTCTGGAGATGGGCCGATTTCTGAGAAGGCGGAGCCATTGCCGATGAGGCAGAGGCCGAGTAATCTCCATCCATAGGGGCATGAATATCAGCCCTAACAACTGCGTGGGTTTTATATTTTGACATTGCACTTGCAGGGGTTGTAATAGCTTGTGACTGCATGTATTGTGTTGGTGGGATTATATTCTCTAGCTCATCAATAATATCTAATTCACTTATCTGTTTTTTCTGCTTTCCTGTCCTAGCTTTTCCGAAAATCCAGCTCATGAAAACGTTTTGGAGGCAGTGTGGATCGTCTGGAACCAGTGGCATCACTAGGGGGTGCGGGGGTGCGGGCCACACCCAGGTGACACCCTCCAGGGGTGACACCACCACAATTTTTTTTTTAATTTTATTGAAATTCAAAGAAATACAATGTAGAGATGCATATATTTTTTTATTAGAGGGGCCAGCATTTGTGAACATTAGTGGGACTGAGGAAGTTGTAGACACTTCATTTTTTTGCCCCTTGAGCCAGAGCTGCAATTTCCACAAATAGTTTTCCTGGCTGCTTTTGCTTGTTTGTACTTTGCTCCTCCCCTGCCCAATTTCACTATGAATGTTGTGGGCTTGCCCTGGGCTTGCAAAGTTGTGCTGCTAGCCTAAACCTGCCTGCCTATCTGTGCTCACTGCTCAGTGACGTGTGGAGCAGTGGAGTCACTCACTGCTGTGCTGTCTCTCTAAACGGGAACTTGGAAATCATAAGGGGGGTGCCTGGCACCTGACCGCATGACTGTGGAACGCTGCATTGTTAAGAGAAAACGAAGATCTCTCTGAACAATAGCAAAAAAAAGTCTCTGCTCCGGAATCCAGGAAGAAGAGGGCCAGGAAGCTGTGTTCTCTACTTTTAAGGTAAGCAAGGGGGGCTCCTTCCTCCTGAGCAACAATGTTGCCATTAACCTCCCTAGCCTGCCCTCTTCTCCTATCTCACTCCCTTTGGCCTTAACCCTTAGCTTGCTACAGGCCCATGCTGGGCCCTACACTGCCTAAATGTCAAAGTGATTGGAAACATTTTTTAAAAATACTTTTACATTAATAACAATACAAAAAATCCATTGAGCAAATATGAACAGAACACCATTCATGCCCATATTCAAATTGCATTTATATTGATTTCCACATATCCCAATGGCTTCAGAACATAAGAGGTTAATTTTAAACATGTCAGGTATTATTAACACGATATACCGTACAAAGAGATCGATTCTAATACCTCTGATGTTATATCCTGAGCTACCAAATAGCCTTTGTATTTGTCTATTTCACTTGGAGTGCAAATTACTTTCCAGATAAAAGGAACTAAGTCTACAAAAAACATTTTCATGACGTTTCAAGATGAAAACTAATTTTACAGCTAAGATCTGTATTGGCAGAAATCAGATGGGATTGTGATCACTTAAGAGATCTGCAGTCAATATTAGAGAACTCAGTATTGGCAGTGAGTATCGGAAGGTATGTAATCAAGGCCACTGCTCAGACAGGAGAATAGGGATTGGTGGTTTTCTTTATTAAGCACATTTATAGTTTTACTGATTCCCAATAAATTTATTTTTACTAATAGTCATTTGTGGAACTGATATATTTTTTTATAATTTCTAAAAAATTTTTTAACATTTTGTTTTTTGTGAAACATTTTGAGGAACAACCAGTTTATTTAAAATTGCTGATAGCTAAATTATTAAAAAATGTTCAAACTCTGATGCGAATAGTAACATTTTAAAAAATGCGCTTGGGGACACAATGTAATGTTGTAACCTCTGTAAGGCGTCTTTTCACACTACAAAAGGAAACCTAAATAATTTATTGTACGAGAGAACATGTAAATGCTTGTTTAACCCTTTAATTGCCACTGATGACATACGATTGTCACCCGCATAATGTATTTAGCACAAGCAATATGTTGTCACCTGGGGATGCTTATTGAGCTCTGTTTGCGCCCCCTTCCCCCCCGCACTTGCCCTGCATCCCTGATGGTCTAGGGCTCCGACGTCAGGGAATCCGGGATGCTGTTGACCTCACCGTGCACCACCAAGACCCGGAAACCCAGAAGTGCTGAGAACGACATTAGAGCATAATGAGATATTAAACATTGCTCCTTTGGTAAAAAAATAAAATTAATATGTCATCTCAAAGTAAACATAAAAAGGAACAGATTGTGTAAAAAACAGCAAATAACTTATTATTCAGGTAGATTATGAGTTATGCGCATTAGAAGGAATTTAATGAACGCAACAAAAGTTGTGTTATTTCATTCTCCATAGCGCTGCCATTACAAGTTTTGAAACAGCCGGCTTGTGCGTGCGATATGGTTGCGTAGAGCTCCATACCGCACAAAATACAAGCGCTGTTTTGACGTGCTCGTGCATGCTTTCCCCATAGACATCAATGGGAAGAGAGGGTAGGAAAAAAACCTAACACCTGCGATGGCGGAATGAAAAGCTCCATAACGCAGCCCCATTGATGTCTATGGTAAAAAAACACCCTAAAGTAAACCCCACGTCTAAACACCCTTAATCTGCTGCCCCCAACATCGCTGCCACATACATAATGTTATTAACCCCTAACCTGCCGCTCCCGATATCGCCACCACCTAAATAAATCTATTAACCCCTAATCTGCCGCTCCCAATATCGCCATCAATACACTAAAGTTATTAACCCCTATTCCCCTGCACCCCAACATCGCCCACACTATAATAAATCTAATAACCCCTATTCCACCGCTCCCCAACATCGCCGCCACTAAATAAAGTTATTAACCCCTAAACCTCTGGCCTCCCACATCACTACCACTAAATAAACCTATTAACCCCTAAACCACCAGCCCCCCACATCGCAACAACCTAAATTAAACTATATTAACCCCTAAACCTAACCCTAACCGTAACCCTAACCCTAACACCCTCTAACTTTAACATAATTAAAATAGAGCTAAATTAAAGTTACAATTATTAACTAAATAATACCTATTTAAAACTAAATACATACTTACCTGTGAAATAAAACCTAAGCTAGCTACAATATAACTAATAGTTATATTGTAGCTAGCTTAGGTTTTACTTTTATTACACAGGTAAGTTTGTATTTATTTTAACTAGGTAGACTAGTTAGTAAATAGATGCCTTACACTAAAACCTACCATTACAAAAATATCAAACGAAATTATCCAAAACAATAAAAATTATTCCTATTCTAACACCCTTTAAAAAAAAAAAAAACACCCCAAAATAAAAAAAAACACTAATCTATAAAAAAAACTACCAAGGGCCCTTAAAAGGGCCTTTTGTAGGGCATTGCCCTAAAGATATCAGCTCTTTTTCTACAAAAGAAAAACAAACACCCCCTAACAGTATACAAACCCCCCACCCCCAGTTGCTGAAGTCCCGCTTGAAGGAACTTCATCCCGGTCGCTCCATCTTCATCCAGACGGCATCTTCTATCTTCATCCCGGCGGCGACTTCTATCTTCATCCCGGCAGCGCTGAGCGGGTCCATCCTAAAGACATCCGGCGCGGAGCATCCTCTTCATACGGTCGCCGCTGTACACTGAAACTTCAATGCAAGGGAGCCTTTTCAAAATGGTGTCCCTTGCATTTCTATTGGCTGTTCATATCAGCCAATAGAATTTCAGTAGCTCTAAATGCCCTTTTCAGGGCAATGGGTAGATCAGGTTTTTGTTAGAGTTAGGTTTTTTTATTTTGGGGAGTTGGTTGGGTGGTGGGTTTTACTGTTGGGGGGTCTTGTATTTTTTTACAGGTAAAAGAGCTGTTTAACTTAGGGCAATGCTGTACAAAAGGCCCTTTTAAGGGCTATTGGTAGTTTATTGTAGGCTAGGGTTTTTTTTTTTTTTTTATTGAGGTAAAATATCACACAGTACATATGTCTCCTATGACAATCCGGAGAAGCAATATAGATACAATGTAAATGCAAAATAAACCAAATCAAAGAAAATGTTAAATAATACAATAATTGGCAGAGAAAATAGTTACCTCATTTTTCAGTATATCATGTAATTAGACAACCCCAATTTTCTAATGTCAATTACGCTCTATCTGGATAACCCCAAAATAAATATAGTAGCCTCTCTTGGGCTATAGAATAAAACGACTACTCTAATAGGGGCAGATTACATGGGGAGGCTAGTATTTAAAGGGCCACTCTTGGACCCTGTATATATATCAAATACACATGCAAGACTATAACTTATATAGTGGACTGAATTTGTTACCTAGACAGTGAAACCTTCAAAGATAAGTAATTGTAAACTATATCACAGTAAACTATTAATAAATGTGGTAGTATAACTATTAATAAATGTGGGAGTATAATGAAATGTTGGTGAACAAAATAGCTCTAAGTTCTCTAGATAAAATTATCATAATAGTGTATCAGGGAACTTTAAGTATACATTTTATAGAAGAGTCTCTAAACTCTCTAGACCCAGTGCATATTGTATTAGTAGCATGGAGTGCTGAAATAGTAATAACTATCTATATAGTAGGATTTTGTCTGTATAGCCACAAACCCAGCTTCATCTCAAGAAGGAGAAAAAGTAAATAAATATTAAGCCATACACAATGGTCTACTGATGTCTGAAAGCATGCTGCGTCTGCCTATAATGTGATTAAAAATCTTGGGGGAAGAAAGAGTACATATATATAATTCTTGGAAAGGCATCATCAAACCTTTATAAATCTCAGACTGTAAATCTTAAAATCTACCTAGGCACATTTATAGTATACCCCTTGCAACATAGGAAATGCAGAGCAGACCTGTCTCATCATATATACACAAACAGTGCTGCGCAGTACTGCAGACCTCAAGTGTTATTTTCCAACATTCTCTTAGATGAAGATACCTTTCCCAGAAGACCGAGGTTAGACTATGATCAGAAAGATAGTCATCACTAAGGAGGCCAGACATATACAACCCAGTGCTATACAGACGTATTTAAAGAGTCAAATAACTTGAGGGAAAAAACAAAACATAAAGAAAAACCAAGTATCAAAAACAAAGGACCTGCGTCTCTAACAAGTCCTCAGGTCTCAGATTCAGCCTACTCCTGCTCTGTTGAAGGAGTTGACCAACAGCTGCTGTAAGTGTCCCCAGCGTTTCACATCTAAAAATAGCATATCCTCCGATAAACACTTGACAAGCTGGGAAGTCGGGTGCCTTGTCATTTTCACAGCCAGAGCTCCCTTAAATGCAGATAGGGTTTCCATGACCTCCCGCAAGGGGCCGGCCACAAGTAGGTGATTCGCCCAAGTAGCGATAGGTAGGTAAAGAGGACTCTCCTCATGTAGGGGAATAGAAAGTTCCGAATAAACACAAATGGGCTCTACAGCAGTCTGCAACTGTTTGTTCTCAGTAGCCGCCGCACCAAGCAATGTATCTGACGAAACCTCCTGCTCCTGTGTACTCCGCAAACTCTCCACGGAAGGTGATTGATCATATACAGATGAGAGGACACTGATCAAGCTTCGCTCAATTTCCTCAAAACGTCTGTCCAGTAGCTGTATTATCGACTGATGCCAGTCGTTTGCCGTCGCCATATTGATCTCGCCACTTCTTTAGTGACAATATTAGGGCTGTACTCCGCAGAGCTTGTAGATGCACTATTGCATATAGTGTATTATAGGCTTGTTCTAAGCTCAATCCGTCTTCTTACCCTTGTGAAGGGGTGATGTGTAGAGTGTATTCAATTCTGCAGCGCAACTGGCTGGTTCTATCTGATAGCATCAGAAATATGGAGGGGAGGATGAGGTTCCCGGCCGTCACTAGGCCCCTGCTGCGTACCTCATAGATTCTGGTCTGCTGGGCAAAGATCAAACATAGAAAAAAGTCCAATCCTGTTCCACAAGCACTAATTGTCCCGAATCAGGCTTGGTATGTGGTGTATAGGAGTGCTAAACAGCAGTTTTAGACACTCTTCTGTTAAGCCCTAATTAAAAAGCAGCCATCATAGTCGGTGGTTAGACACGCCCCCCCGCTAGGGTTTTTTTTTATTGTGGGTGGGCTTTTTTATTTTTATAGGGCTATTAGATTAGGTGTAATTCTTTTTATTTTTGATCTTTTCGTTTGTTATTTTTCGTAATTTAATGTTTGTTATTTTTTGTAATTTAGTATTTTTTATTTTTGTAATTAGATACTTTATAACTTTTACAGTAGTGTTAGGATTTTTTAATGTGTATTTTAATTTTCTTTAATTGGTAGTTAAATTTTAGTTTAATAGTTATATTAGTTTAATTGTTAGTTTAAATTTTTTTTTTTTATTTGACAGGTAAGTTTTAATTTAATTTAAAATAGGGAAATTGTAATTTTAATATAAAGTTAGGGGGGCATTAGGTTCAGGGGTTACTAGTTTAAATTAGTTTATTCCGATGTGGGGGGCTTTCGGTTTAGGGGTTAATAGTTTAATTTAGTATATTTCGTTGTGGGGGACTTGCGGTTTAGGGGTTAATAGGTTTATTATAGTGGCGGTGGTGGCGGGGAGTGGAGGAATAGGGTTAATAACTTTATTATAGTGGTGACGATGTCGGGGAGCGGCGAAATAGGGGTTAATCAATTTTATTAGTGGCTGCGATGTTGGAAGCGGCAAATTAGGGGTTAATAAATTTAATATAGTGTTTGCGATGCGGGAGGGCCTAGGTTTAGGGGTTAATAGGTAGTTTATGGGTGTTTAGTGTACTTTGTAATAGATTAGTGAGTTTTATGTAACGGTTTTGTTGCATAAAACTCATAACTACTGCTTGCTTCAGATGGTGGTACGAATCTTGTCGGTATAGGCAGCAATGCAAGCTTTTTAGCCTCACCACAAAACTCGTAATGCCTGCGCTATGGAAGTCCTATGAAAAAACGTAATTTTTACGAGTGCGGGACTGACGTTGCGTTACAGGCTAAAAGGCTTGCGGTACAGCTATACCGACAAGACTTGAAATGGCTGCGTTGCTGTTTTAACGCTGAAATTACAATTTTTTCAGTGTAAAACACAAACGCACAACTCGTAATCTACCTGTTATTTTCTTATAAAATTAGCACTTAGAATAAAAATGTTGAGGGCTACACTGAGAATTGCTGTCAGTGCTGGGCATGAACAAATCTGATTCCCTGTTATCTGGTCTATTCACTAGCCTAGAGCTTTTATGACATCAGGCTAAGATAAAACATCCTGCAAAGGCTCCTCCTCCTTGTAGGGCTGTGACAGGAAGTAAAAAACACTGCACAAATGTAGTGTGAAAAATAAAAGGTAAAATGCATTTAAATAGATGAATAAATGCAGTGTAGGGCTTAGTATAAGCCTGGAGCAGTCTAAGGGTTAAGGCTGTAGGAGAGTGGGTTAGAAGAGAGAGGGAAGGTGCTGGGTGCAACATTGTTGCAATTTAGGGTAGGCCCCTCCTTACCAGTAGATAAGCCAAGTTCTCCCTTGCAACTTCCTCTTCTTCTCCGGATCCTGGCTGAAGCAGTTTTTTCTTAGCAGTTCTGTCATCACCAGTGCAGCTATGCATCGTTCCAGGCGTTCCACTCTGCCTCCCAGACGTTACCAGTCGGAACAGGAACCTCCTGCACCTGCAAAAGAAAAAATAAAGATAAGTGTTCAATCTATTTCTGAGGAGGATTTAGATATCATTCCCCCAACTCAATATACTACTGTTGTGTCAGCCCAGGTTCATAATGTGGAAGAGCAGGGACCTATTGATATTGAGTTAGCTCAGGAATCCCCCAGACCTCAAGCATTGCAGACCCAGCAGGCTAATTTACCCCTTGATAGTGTACAGGCCTCATTTTTAAGTGCTGTACCCCCTGCTGCTATGTCAGCAGTTTCTGACCTATTGAAAAACATAATATCCGCTATGGCTGCAGCCTCCCCAGGGCCCAGTGTGACACCAGCTGTTTTCCCTCCTGATCCTTCTAGTCAGGATCCGGATCCTGCTTTAACTACCCCCAGCAGGCATCGCCCTTTCACACCTCTCATTGAGGCACCACACGTGGCAACACGCGGTCCCCAGCCCGGCCGGAACATGGCCCCTGTAACGGCCCCTCAGCCCTCAACACCCGGACTTGCCCCTGGTCGCACCATACCCGAGGCCCATGCCATCCCAGGGCCTATGCTGCTCCCCCCGGGGCCTAGCGATCTCCTTCGCCAGCCGCGTGGTCCGGGTCCGACTTCCGGTGTCAACGCCATGTTAGTGACGTCACCGGAAGCGGACATCGGCACTTCCGGCTTGGCAGATTCCCGCGCGGTCACAAGGACATCGGCTCCCGGGGCAACGCCACTCGCAGGTGAGCACCGAGAGCCGTCCTTGGCCGTTGGCGGGTTATCAGTGGGGGGTCAGAGGGGCATTAACAGCGCAAGCAAACTGCGCAAGCGAACGGCAAATTTGAACGTTAATCCTCAGGGCATCAAAGGGGTCGCTCCATCATAAGAGGTAGTACCAGGCAGATAGCCAGTGATAGGGGTAGGGGGACACGCAGAGTTAACCCTTCCAGGGCAATGAGGCCATTACAGTTTATACAAATGGGACATAACGCAAATGCCGTTCAGCAGGCCGCTCCCGATGTTATTAAACCCACACAGGGCTGATAGTGGTTTAGTGCAAGCGGCCGCTCAGCCGCATGATATTGTGTCTAATAATAGCCTGCATGTGAATCAAGGCAATGTGCAAAGTATGCATGTTAATCAAAACATTGAGCATCATTTACCGTCTCATCATTTACCATCCCCCATTGGTGTGAATGCGGCTTTGAATGGTGTGAACGTACAAGCAGCTCCTCAGGGATATAATACACCCCTGGTTGGCATACATAATGCGAATGGGCAATCTTTAAGCCAGCTACAACATCCCATTATGTTAGGCATACAAGGAGTACAACCCCTTGATCAGGGTATCCACTCCCCCATTGCAGCCACGCAGGGCGCTCATGCACACTCATTAAACCATGCACAATCAATAAGCCAGGCATGCCATAACCCTATTGTAGACCAGCAGGGTGTGAATGCTCAGACATCTGCGAATGGACAGTCAGTGAGTCAGGGATTTCATACACCACTTCATATAGCTCATCCACCCCTTGCTACTGATAATCCAGACACATCCATTGGGCAAAGTGCTCGCCAAATTCTTTCTCTTTTGCAGGGGGCAATTGGATCACAAAGTGCAGCAAAAACACGGACCAACACTGCCACAGTCATGAGTGGGGCGGATGCAGAAGTTCCAAGCAGCATTACAGCAGGAGCAGCAGCCACCACTTCCACTGCACAGCAAGGGTCTTCAGGACTCGCCCTCCAAAACCAGCCAGCAGGCCAGCCCGTTTCCAGCATGGGTCAGGGACCTCCTGCCATTAGTCACGGTGAGAATGCTTTATTTACACACAATGACCATTCTTCCTCTGACTCATCCTCTTCTGACTCAGGGTCTGAGACTGACTCTTCCTTGGGTTTACAAGGGGCAGGTCAGAAGAAAATGTTTAGAATGATTAAGAAAATTTTAAAGAGGGGGGTCAAGCCAGATACTAAGCAGGACAGCGCCAGTAACAACGCCCCGCAAACCCCATCTACAGAGGTGCCAGCTGAACCTCTCCCTACCAGGGCCATCTCCGAAAGGCGAGCAGCCCTTTACGGGACGCAAGCCCAGGAAAAATATACTCATTGCATAGACACCTGCGCAAAAAGGTGGTCAGTAGAATCCACCGTGGAAAATATGTTAATATCTTTGACCTTTCGGTGGAGGCGTATAGGCAGAGAGAGAGGAGCGATGAGGGAACAGGGCCTAAAAAATTTAAACGCCCAGACACTTTTGATGAGTGGCTCCAGTGCTTCAGGGTTTTTTCCTCCTGTTATATCGAAAAGTACCCCTCCCAGAGTTTGCCTATCCTAAAATACACGGACACTATTCACTGGATTCAGCGTAATCACAGTGAAGGTGTGTGGAGGGAATATGATGCTGAGTTCAGGAGGAAAATGGCAGGAAATCCTTCCCTGACTTTTGACTCTACTGACAACCAGTTGTGGCAGCGAATGGACCCAAAAGGGGGTGCACCCGCTGCTGCAACTTCAACTCAGCAATCAGCGCAGCAGTCCTTTCGCAATACCAGAAGCAGGAAACGGGGGGAACCTGCTGGCCCTTCCAGGACAAAAAATGCGAAAAGGTAGCGCATGCACCTTCAGACATGTCTGCAGGTACTGCTCTGGTCCACACCCTGGCAGTGACTGCATCAAGCGAAGGGACCAGACCAATAAGCCCCCTTCAGCAAACTTGGGCCAGAAAGGCGGAAACGCCAATTAATGTACATGCCATGGCACCATGGTTGTGGGCTTACCCAGACCAGGCGGCGGCACGTATGTTATGGGAGGGTTTTTCATTTGGTTTTCATATCCCCACATTTAGGCAAATCAAGGGTAAGAGATTTAATAGGAACCTTATTTCAGCATACCAACACCCCCAAGTGGTGAGGGATAAAATTAATAAAGAAGTGACTTTAGGGCGAATGGCGGGCCCCTTTGCTGCCCCACCTTTACCTGATTTGGTCATTTCCCCGTTGGGGGTGGTTCCCAAGAAAGAGCCAGGGAAGTTTCGCCTCATTCAGCACCTGTCGTACCCAAAGGGTAGCTCAGTCAATGATGCCATTGACCCCCAACTCAGCTCGGTGCGCTATCAATCCTTTGATAGCGCACTAGACCTGGTCAGGAGGGCGGGTCATGGTGCCCTATTGGCGAAACTAGACATTGAGTCGGCATTTAGGCTTCTTCCACTCCACCCCTCAGTTTTCCATCTAATGGGTTGTAAGTTTGCAGGTGTGTACTACGTGGATCGCTGCCTGCCCATGGGCTGCTCTTTGTCATGCGCCTTGTTTGAGGCGTTCAGTAGTTTCCTTCATTGGGTCGTAGCTTCAGAAGTGGGCAGCGATCCCATAGCACACTACCTGGACGATTTTCTCATTGTAGGGAGAGCAGGCTCCGATGATTGTTTATCCACAATGAACATCATGCGCAGCGTCATGAGACATTTCGGGTGCCCCTAGCAGAGGACAAAACGCAAGGCCCCGCGTCCTGTTTAGTTTTCCTGGGAATCGAAATCGACACCCAGGCTCGGCTCTGTAGGTTGCCACCTGATAAAGTTCAGGGCATGCTTGAGGCGGTCAGAGCGGCAGTCTCTAATGCAGTTATTTCCCTGAAACAGTTACAATCCCTGTTAGGTTTGCTTAATTTCGCTTGCAGAGTTATCCCCATGGGTCGGGTTTTTAACCGTAGACTGGAAAGACAGCTTAGTGGTAGGTCAAACCCGAAATCAAAGATAACCCTAGGGAGTGAATTGCTGGCTGACCTGGTAGTCTGGGAACAGTTTCTCACGCGATTTAACGGGATTCGGGTCTGGCGTACCCCTCCCATGTCTAGCCAGTTACTGCACCTTTTCACTGACGCAGCTGGATCGCACGGTTACGGGGCCTATTTCCAGGGAGAGTGGAGCGCGGAGCCCTGGCCGGAGTCCTGGGCCCCGGCGGGCCTTACTCGAAACCTGACTCTCCTGGAGCTATTCCCCGTGGTCTTGGCGGTCGAGCTGTGGGGTGGGAAGTTGTCGAACAGGACTGTTGTGTTCTGGACAGACAACATCAGTGTGGTCTTTGCGATCAATAACTTGTCAGCCACCTCAGCAAAGGTCATTACCTTGCTGCGCCACCTGGTGTTGCGCTGTCTGGACCTTAACATCCAGTTCCAGGCCCGTCATGTCCCGGGCGTCGACAATGTTGTAGCTGACGCCCTGTCACGATTCGAATGGGCGACATTTCGCAAGTTAGCCCCCACAGCTGCAGCCGTGGGCTTACGCTGTCCTGATTTCCTTTGGCAGCTCGTCCTTCCTGGATAGCCTTACTGCCGTTGGTCCGCTCCTCCTTAGCACCATCCACTTGGCACGCCTATGCCCGCATGTGGTCTGAATGGGACGATTTCTGTGCGTCCAGGGGAGCCGACGCTGCTCAGGGGTCTAGGGACAACTTACATGATTGGCTGGTGAGTTTGCATGCCTCTGGGGCCCGTCAGGGGGCAATACAGTCCAAATTGGCCGCCCTCTCATTTTTCTATAGGGCATTAGCCATTCCTGACCCAACCAATTCCTTTTTTATTAGGCAGGTGATCAAGGGTTGGGGCAGATCGCAGCAGCGGAAAATAGACACGCGCGAACCCATCACCCGCGACCGCCTGGAGCGTTTGCTCTTGGCGCTCGACGTGGTCTGTAGATCAGATTTTGAAGCCCCCCTACTCTTCAAAACTGCGTTTAATTCTGGCCTTTGTGCCGCCGCTCTAGAGTTAGTGAGGAGTAGTAGCACCCTCCAAGCAGGCGTCTGGGGCAGGGTATACAATTGCAACATGTTTGAGATGCCCCTGATTCCTTACTTCTTTTTCTGCCTGCGATCAAAGACAATCAGGAGGGTAAGGGAACCTGGATCCCCGTTCACCCTCAGGTTGAACAGCGCATGCTGCCCGGTTAACTGCGTTAATCTTTACCTGGCTCAAAGGGCCGCCCTGGCCCGGGGCAATTCCTGGTCCATGCGGACGGCAGATCCCTTTCAAAATTCAGAGTTCGGTAGGGGTCCTAAAATTGGGCGGCAGTCCCAGGCGGGGGGCTGACGCTAGCAGAATTGGCCCCGCACTCTTTTCGCATAGGAGGTCCGCGGACTAACGCTGCGGCAAGCGGGGCTCCTCAGTGCGAGGACATAAAAACGTATTGGGCGTTGGGCGGGTCCAATTGGTTTCAGAAACCTATGTCCGTCCAATTGTTTAAATGTTTAGATGTTAATTCAGGATACTAAAATGTTTGTTCTCCACAGGGCACTAACCCCGGGGTGAAGCGAATCTGGATTGTGGGCCACTCCTTTGTCCACTGGGGCCTCCCTACGCTGTGCGGTCCCTCCCATTTGGCCAATCCCTAGGTCTCCCTACCAACAAGGGCATCCGTTAGGTGGTTGGGTGAAAGGGGGATGTGCTGGCCCCAATTAGCAGGAACCATATCCGAGGCCCTGGTAACGCTGGGGGAAGCCTCAACATTATTATTCTTCACCTAGGGGGGTAAACGAGTGTGGGGGGGCCATACCAGTTTTACAGTTGATTAAGGTTATGCAGGCAGACATTGGGTGGCTAAGAGTACGCATCCCGGGGGTCATGATAAGGGTGGTCCCATAAATACCCCGTCTCCACTGGAGGCATATGTCGGCCCATACGGCGGCATACCGGTTAGGAAGAAGATCAATGCGTCTGTAGCGGAAAACCGTCACGCTGGGTTTCAGGTGGCTTCGTGGTACGGCACGAAGCCATTTCGGCTGATAGAACCGAGCTATATAGAAGGGATAAAGTTCACCTTTCTGATGTGGGGCTGGATTTATTCATAGGGGACATTCAGAGAGCTCTGTTACCCCTCCTGTAAATCGGGTTGTGGGTTGGCGGCAAGGGTACCATTAAAATGCTTCCTTGTGGCGGGAGATCCTCGGTCCGGTTGCGCAGGAGAAGGTCGCTAGGGGTGAGTGATGGCCAGACTTCCGGGGAGGAGGGTAGGCCCTCACGTGCACGTGACGGTAACCCTCCTTCCTCCCTTTTGAGGGATGGTCACGTGATCTCTGCAACCCCTCAGCGTCATCTCCTTTGGGCAGAGAACCCTCTGCTGCTGTTCCCGTTGGGCCGGTGATCTCCTGCTGTTCTGGGTATCTGATCTCTATGCCGCCATATATATTTTCAGTTCTATCAGTTCTATCTAGTTTGTTAGGTTAATAAAATTTTATGGCCTGTGACGGTCACAAAATTTTTCCCATAAAAGTTTGTCTGTGGTTTATTTTCGCACTACATTCTCATGTACATAGTTATTTAATTAAGTTATGTTAAATCCTCTCCTCTGTGAAGAAGGGATCCGGTAAGCATTTAATCCCTTATGCAGTGTAGGGCTTAGTATATCCTGGAGCAGTCTAAGGGTTAAGGCTGTAGGAGGAGTGGGTTAGAAGAGAGAGGGGAAGGTGCTGGGTGCAGACATTGGTTGCAATTTTAGGGGTAGGCCCCCTCCTTACCAGTAGTAAGCCAAGTTCTCCCTTGCAACTTCCTCTTCTTCTCCGGATCCCTGGCTGAAGCAGTTTTTTTCCCTCCCTCCCTTCCCCTTTTGTAATGTTTTAATGATGTGTATTTTCGACGGCACCTTAATGGCAGGGCTATGGCTACTCACCCTAGGCCCAATAAGCCATTACTGTAGGATATGGATCTCCTCTCCCTGTTATGGCGGGTTTACACGGCTTGGGTAACCAGGGAATGCCTTATCTAGTTGGAAGATCTTCTTTCACCCTGGCGGCGGGAGATCCTCGGTCCGGTTGCGCAGGAGAAGGTCGCTAGGGGTGAGTGATGGCCAGACTTCCGGGGAGGAGGGTAGGCCCTCACGTGCACGTGACGGTAACCCTCCTTCCTCCCTTTTGAGGGATGGTCACGTGATCTCTGCAACCCCTCAGCGTCATCTCCTTTGGGCAGAGAACCCTCTGCTGCTGTTCCCGTTGGGCCGGTGATCTCCTGCTGTTCTGGGTATCTGATCTCTATGCCGCCATATATATTTTCAGTTCTATCAGTTCTATCTAGTTTGTTAGGTTAATAAAATTTTATGGCCTGTGACGGTCACAAAATTTTTCCCATAAAAGTTTGTCTGTGGTTATTTCGCACTACATTCTCATGTACATAGTTATTTAATTAAGTTATGTTAAATCCTCTCCTCTGTGAAGAAGGATCCGGTAAGCATTTAATCCCTTATACATATTGCACTGATTTCTATTAAGTATACGCCATTGCTTAGTGCTTTTTTATTACTATAATGAATCTGACTGTTTAACATCCCTTTAAAGGGTTATATTTTTTTCTAATTTGTATGAATAACAAATACATTATAAGATACTTCAATACTAAAAGTTTTAAATGCATTTACTTTTATCCCAAAAACGAAGCTTCTTCTTATATATAATTCATATTTTTATATCTTCTATAAATGGCTCTAACGACCACCCCAAAAAAAGGCTGGAATTCAGAATTATTCAGGCTCTCACATCCTCCAATCGCTCCGCAGTTTCATGCCTCTAATTTGAATATTCATTATGCAGACATCCCAACCTGCAAAAACTCATTTCAAGGAGGTGGCTTCACCCGCTACTGCCCCACCCCCAGTTATATATTGGACACCTTGAAACCCTAAATAAGATAGAGACTTATCATTCAAGTAGCTTCCCACTAAAGTCACTTTAAAAAAAGTAGCTTTATTGCACAACCACACACACAACCCTATTTTCTAGTGATCATACATACGCTTGTTAAATGCTTAAATATTTTAGAATACAAAGTTTAATTATGTGCAGAAAACAAGGTATTATTTGTGTTTTATTTTATTAGAATCAGTGGGGGGGTTTTGGTTACTGATGCAGGCTTTGAGGGTTCTATAACATCTCAGCAACTAAAAACATTCCTTAAAGAAACACTTTTCCAGATTTGGGCCACAATGGATCATGGTGCTTGGAGTTTAAGGGAGATTGCATTCCATTTGCTGTCATCAGGGAGCCGCTATTACAATCAGGGAGACTCCCTGAACTTCAGGGAGAGTTGGGATGTCTGCATTATGTGATGCCACTTGAAAGATCGCATGCACTGTACAATTTAAAAATAACCGCATACCTGCTGTTCAGCATTTTTATTTTTCTACAAATAGAATCTTCATTTACTGAAACCAATTAGGTGTGATGGAGCCAATTACCCCTATTCACTGCAATCTGCCAGCCCCTTACAAGCCCCAACATCGTACCCACCTTAGCCGTGCGTGACACAAGCTGTAATTGAGGGGAAGTGCTGAGTCTAAACAGTGATCGGTTCTAGAGCATACAGCCCAGCACTTTGTGACTTAGGGACCCCCTTCTCTTAAACTGTCAATATTCTAACAGGCACATTTCAGCTGAAATACTCCTTCCCTGGCCTGTGCTACTAATACCTAAAGAATGGGGGCTGAGAGGGTGGTACATACCGGTGAGCAAGAGCGGCTGCCTGTCAGATTCTATGACCCGTCTGTCCCATGCGCACATTGTGGTTGCAAAATCCGATGACAGATAGCTATTCTGTCAGATTTTGCAACCAGTCATTGGTGAATTGGGGTGACGTCACTGTCGCATACTTCGACAGAACAGCAGCGTAGGGATGATGCTGCGCCAGCTCACACAGAAAGATCAAATTTGTGCATGCGTGGGCCATAATCGATAGGAAATGCGCATGCGGGCCGCCATGATTGTTCTACTCAAGTAGAACACGGTAATTTGCTGTGCATAATGAGGTTCCTGAAGGGGTTTGGCAGCAATAATAATTTTGTCAGGAAAATAAAGGTAAACGATTAAAATGGGCTATTACATGTAGTTGCAATATTAAAGTACTTGGTAAGTTGTTTTGAAGAGATGTAAAAAAAAAATGTGTGTTACTATCCCTTTAAGGGAGCTGATTGGAGGGGTTGGTATTAATGCACTAAACAAATTGTTACCCTCATAAAAGACATAGAGACCCCCAAGACCCCTTGGTTTAAAAGCCTTTTAAAAGGGGCATTGAACTGAAAATCTATGGTTTATGAATTTATATAGACATACAATTTATGTATTTTTTGTTATCACATTTCCTGCTCTGTGTCCTGGACCACTATACGGCAGGCAGTTTTTGCAAGAGATGTTATCCATTTGCAGGAGCATTAGATGGCAGCACTATTCCTGTCATGGTGGTGCGCCGATGCCTACCTAGGTAAATGGTCAGGCTCCTAAGCTTACGTCCTGCTTTTCAACAAAAGATACCAAGAGAATGAAGAAAAATTGTATTAGAAATAAATTAGAAAGTTGTTTAATATTGCCGCTCTATCTGAATCATTGCAGAAACATATTGGGTTCCAGGTCTCTTTAAGGCCTGATTGCTTATTGGCTGAGTCTTCATGCTACAGGCAGATGTGGTTTTCCTTTTTGATGTGATATGTTGTTAATGTCATGTAGCTGTTTGTCATGTAAGGGGAATACAGACTTTTAAACTCAATGGATTTATTAAGCTCGCCGGAAACAGAAGTTATGAAGCAGCGGTCTAAAGACAGAAGTCAACCCGATTGAATACTATCGGGTTGGTTGACATCCCCTGCTAGCGGCCGATAGGCCACAAATCTGCAGGGGGCGGCATTGCACTAGCAGTTCACAAGAACTGCTGGTGAATGATAAATGCAGACAGAGTATGCTGTCTGCATTTATCGATGTGCGGCGGACATGATCAGTGTTCCCTCTAAGGCCAGTTTTGTGTGCGGCCCAGCAGTTGAAACAGTTAATTAGGTAACCACACCCTGCAATTAGCAAGCACTGCACAATGCAGATGGAAAGCTATGGTTTCTGCTTGTTAACTGTTTCACTACTGGGCTGCACACAAAACTGTCCTTAGAGGGAACACTGGAGTCTGGACATGATACACTACCTCGTATCATGTCCGCTCGCGTCTATAATAAATATACCCCAATATGTGATCGTCTATAGACAAACAAAAACTCACTTTAAATTTGTGACCTTGATAAATGTCTCAAAGCTTTTGCAGCCTGACCTGCAGTGTATCTGGTCCTAAGTCAAACAACACTGCAACTTAGTGTCCAAAATAAGAGTAACCATTTGTAATATGATTTGCATTGTGTTTGTTTACCTCAGTAACATATGTTGTAGTAATAATACATTCAATGCTGGTAAGGAAACTATTACTGCTTTGAGAGGATGAGTGGAAGTTACACTTGGAAAAAAACATTGCAAGAATATACTTAAAGGGACAGTCAAGTCAAAATTAAACTTTCATGATTCAGACAGGGCATGCAATTTCAAATAACTTTACAATTTACTTTTATCATCAAATTTGCTTTCTTCTCTTGGTATTCTTTGTGGAAAGCTAAACCTAGGTAGGCTCATATGCTAATGTCTAAGCCCTTGAAGGTCGCCTCTTTTCTCAGTGCATTTTGACAGTTTTTCACAGCTAGAAAGTGTTAGTTCATGTGTGGTGTTTCATATAGATAACATTGTGATCCCTCCCTTGGAGTTATTTATGAGTCAGCACTGATTGGCTAAAATGCAAGTCTGTCAAAAGAACTGAGATATGGGGCAGTCTGCAGAGGCATAGATACAAGGTAATCACAGAGGTAAAAAGTATATAAATATAACAGTGTTGGTTATGTAAAACTGGGGTATGAGTTATAAAGGGATTATCTATTTTTTTAAACAATAAATATTCTGGAGTAGAAAGACGGTTGGTTCCACCTTGCGGATCCGCCTACATAATTGGCGCTCACCCTAATTCATCTTTGTAGAAATTCCTTAGGGCTTGTTTACTTGTTTTGTATCGACTGAAACAGGCGTTGTAAATAAAGTATAATGAATAAATGTATCTGGTGAGTACCTTGTAATACATCCGCTTCAGCAACTGCCCCCCACAATACGCCTGTGACAAACAAGGGGATAAATGTAGAGGGTGTGTCTGTATCAAATACCGTTATATGGAAGCTGCAAGATCCCTGTGTATTACAGAAGAGGCGTCGCTGGTAATTAGTAAACAACCCTTCCCTCTGCTCCATAGGGGTCAATTCATTATTGGCCGAATTGGGCCAATTCACCCTGTTTCTGTGCAATCCTTTAGGCTCGCCAGAAAACAGGAGTTAAGAAGGCAGCGTCTATAGAACGCTGCTCCTTAACTCATACGCCACCTCTGAGGGTTCATACATCAATCCGCCAGATCCTATAGCACCCCCTGCTAGCGGACGAAGTTGGTCGCGAATCTGCCGGGGGCGGGGGGTATTGGGGCGGTATTTTACAATCAGTTCACTAGAACTGCTTGTGCAATGCTGAATACGGACAGCGTATGCTATCCGCATTCAGCGATGTCCGCCAGACTTTAATAAATTGACCTAATAGTGTTAAACAAACAAATACTAGATTGTAAATTCCCACGGGAATAGGGCCCTCAATCCCTCATGTATGTGTTTGTAAATTTTGTCCTGTATCTTACAAGTCTTGTATTGTTTAATTTAAATGAACTGTATCCATGGACAGCGCTGCGGAATATGTTGGCGCTTAATAAATAAAGTATAATAATAATAATAATAATAATAATAAAAAATACATAACGATCGAGCAGGCAGGAAACACATAGGATTGTTTACTGCCTAATCCTTTTTGTATCTGTTTTTAATTTATAAATAAATAGTATGCTTTAACATGGATCTATTGTTCTCCTGTCTGCTGGATTGATAATTAAAGGACACTAAACCCAAATGTTTTCTTTAATGATTCAGGTAGAGCATGCAATTTTATGCAAACTTTCTAGATTTACTCCTTTTATCAATTTTTCTTCGTTTCTCTCGCTATCTTTATTTTCAAAGCAGGAATGTAAAGCTTAGGGAGCGGCCTATTTTAGTTCAGGCAAAATGGATAGCGCTATGCTATATTGGTGGCTACATTTAGCCACCAATAAGCAAGCTTAACCCAGGTTTCTGAACCAAAAATGGGCCAGCTCCTATGCTTTACATTCCTTCTTTTTAATAAGAGGATAGCAAGAGAAAAAAGAAAAAATTGATAATAGGAGTAAATTAGAAAGGTGCTGTAAAATTGATGCTCCTATCTGAATCAGGAAATAAAAAAACTGTGTTTAGTATCCCTTTAAGGAAAATAAAACAACTCTTATATCTGTTTGTTCCTCTTCCTCTTGGAAATGCTGAAGTGCCTCCATCATACCGGCGGATAGGGAAATTGACCTAACCCTGCACCTGCTACTCAGTGACTGGTTAGATTAGGAGCACTAGTTATTTTACATTTGTCTCAAGATAGCAGCTTTTGTACAATCCAATTCTTAAAGTTAATGTAAATTTTGATGCTAATAGTGCCCGGTTTTTGAAAATTCGATTAAAAAACAGGGGCACTTTAATTCATCAAAATTTTCATTTCACTCGTGTTGTGAAAAAATACTTATCTTGACAGCCACTCCAGCTTCCTCCGCCTATCGCAAAGCCTCTTCCTGAGTCTAAAATGAGGAATCCGGCTTCCTCCAATCACGTTGTTGAATCAGACACTGATTCCCCCCGGGGGGAAGTCGTGATTGGAGGGGATGACCGATCCATCATTTCTGACATCAGAAATCGCTTGGGCGACGACCGGGGGAAGCTGGAGTGGCTGTCAAGTTTAAAATGTATTTTTTCACAAGAGTGAAATGTAAATTTTCATGAATTAAAGTGCCCCTGTTTTAATCGAATTTTTAAAAAAAACCAGGGCAACCTAGCATCAAAATTTACATTCACTTTAATTGCTTGATACTGTATATGCTGTGGGTTTACATTCCCGTTAAATGACTTTCACACAAGACGAGTTTTGAAATCTGAATGTCATTTAATTATATGGCGTGAAACTGACTAATCAGACTATGATCACTTTATGACTGGAGCAGAGAGTAAATGGCCTGGCACACCAAAAAACGACTTCCTCACAAGTTTTTGCCCAATAAAATGTGATGATTCTTTCTATTCGTGTTACTGAAGAAACAAGTAGAGATTAAAGGATTATAAAAATAATATATTCCAGGCTCAGGTCTTCGCCAGTTTATATCCAATGACCAAGCTATATAGAGCTTCCTCAGGCTAGGACAAGGTGTTAGTGACACCGCCAGATTGGGTGCTGTTTTGGTCACCTGACTTTTAACTTCTTCACTGACACATGTTGAGTATTTCAAAAGAAACACCATAAAGATTAATCATTTACCTGGGATTGGATAGTCACTGAAGTTTGCATTTTGCCAAACCATTTATTATTTCCCTGCTTCTTACAGTAAATGTAAACCCATCATGTCCCGAGTTAGGGCTAGATAATCCAAATTATCTCTCCCATTCGGTGCATTAACTTCGCTAGAAGAAAGCTTTTTTTTGCGTGTGTCAGGTAACGTGCGTATTACAAGTTGAAAGTAAAACGTTTTTGCAGGAGGAGTGCTAACCCGACCACGCCTCAAAAAGCCAAACTTCCAATATTGTGAACCCATAAACATATTCCCACATAGACTTCAATGTTAGCATGAGAAGAAGTGTGGAAAATATGAAAAACACCTGTACTATGCGCGCAAACCTGATCACGTTTACTCAAGTGCGCTAACCCAACATTAAATATTACTATTTCACATTGTCAATGTTCTTCACTATACATGAAACACACTGGGTCAGGGATACAAACTGGGTAAGAGATACACACTGGGTCAGGGTTTAAACACTGGGTCAGCAATACACACTGGATCCGGGATACACACTGGGTCAGAGATAAACACTGGGTCAGAATACAAACTGGGGTCAGGGATACACACTGGGTCAGGGATACACACTGGGTCAGAGATACACACTGGGTCAAGGATACACACTGAGTCAGGAATAAACACTGGGTCAGGGATACACACTGGGTCTGAGATACACACTGGGTCAGGGATACACACTGAGGGTGAGAGATAAACACTGAGTCAGAGATACACACTGGATCAGGAATAAAAAACCGAGTCAGGGATACACACTGGGGTCAGGGATAAACACCGGGTCAGGGATACACACACCAGGTCAGAGATAAACACTTGGGTCAGCTATACAGACTGGGTCAAGATAAACCACTGGGTCAAAGATAAACACTGGGTCAGAGATAAACACTGGTCAGAGATACATACCAGGTAATAGATAAACACTGGGGTCAGAATACAGACTGTGGTCAAAGATAAACACTGGGTCAAAGATAAACACTGGGTCAGAGATAAACACTGGTCAGGAGATACATAGCAGGGTAATAGATAAACACTGGGGTCAGAGATACAAACGGAATCAGGGATAAACACTAGGTCAGGGATACAAACTGGGTAAGAGATACACACTGGGTCAGGGATAAACACTGGGTCAGCAATACACACTACTGGATCCAGGATACACACTGGGTTCAGAGATAAACACTGGTCAGAAATACAAACTGGGTCAGGTTTACACACTGGGTCAGGGATACATACTGGGTCAAGGATACACACGGGTCAGGGATAAACTCTGGTCAGGGATACACACTGGGTCAGAGATACACACTGGGTCAGGATACACACTGGGTCAGAGATACACACTGGGTCAAGGATACACACTGGGTCAAGGATAACACACAGGGTCAGAGATCACACTGGGTCAAGGATACACACTGGGTCAGGAATAAACACTGGGTCACGGATACACACAGGGTCTGAGATACACACTGGGTCAGGGATACACACTGGGTCAGAGATAAACACTGAGTCAGAGATACAACACTGGGTCAGGGAAAAAACCAAGTCAGGGGATACACACTGGGTCAGGGATAAACTCCGGTCAGGGATACACACCGGGTCAGAGATAAACACCTAAGGTCAGAGATACACACTGGGGGGGGGGGGTCAGGGGATAAAAACCTGAGTCAGAGATAAACACTGGGTCAGATATACAGACTGGGTCAAAGATAAACACTGGGGTCAAAGATAAACACTGAGTCAGAGATAAACACTGGTTAGAGATACATACCGGGTAATAGATATACACTGGGTCAGAGATACACACTGCAGTCAGGGATAAACACAAGGTCAGGGATACAAACTGGGTCAGAGATAAAAACCGGGACATAGATAAATACTGGTCAGAGATACACACTAAATGTGATGATTCTTTCTATTCTGTTACTGAAGAAAACAAGTAGAGATTAAAGGATTATAAAAATAATATTCCAGGCTCAGGGTCTTCGCCAGTTTATATCCAATGCCCAAGCTATATAGAGCTTCCTCAGCTAGGACAGGTGTTAGTGACACCGCAGATTGGGTGCTGTTTTGGTCACCTGACTTTATCATCTTCACTTGACACATTTGAGTATTTCAAAAGAAACACCATACAGATTAATCATTGCCTGGGATTGGATAGTCACTGAAGGAATACCCACTGGATCGGGGATACACACTTGGAATAAACCACTGGGTCAGAAATACACACTGGGTCAGGGATACACACTGGGTCAGGGATACACACTGGGTCAGGGATACTCACTGGGTCAGAGATACACACTGGGTCAGTAGATACACACTGGGTCAGGGATAAACACTGGGCCAGGGATACACACTGGGTCAGAGATACACACTGGGGTCAGGGATACACATTGGGTAAGGGATACACACCGGGTCAGTAATAAACACTAGGTCCAAGGATAAACACTTGTTCAGGGATACACACTGGGGTCAGAGATACACACTGGGTCAAGGATACACACTGGGTCAGGAATAAACACTGGGTCAGGGATACACACTGGGTCCTGAGATACACACTGGGTCAGGGGATACACACTGGGTGAGAGATAAACACTGAGTCAGAGATACACACTGGATCAGGAATAAAAAACCGAGTCAGGGATACACACTGGGTCAGGGATAAACACCCGGGTCAGGGATACACACCAGGTCAGAGATAAACACTGGGTCAGGGATACACACTGGGGTCAAAGATAAACACTGGGTCAAAGATAAACACTGGGTCAGAGATAAACACTGGTCAGAGATACATACCAGGTAATAGATAAACACTGGGTCAGATATACAGACTGGGTCAAAGATAAACACTGGGTCAAAGATAAACACTGGGTCAGAGATAAACACTGGTCAGAGATACATACAGGGTAATAGATAAACACTGGGTCAGAGATACAAACTGAATCAAGGATAAACACTAGGTCAGGGATACAAACTGGGTAAGAGATACACACTGGGTCAGGGATAAACACTGGTCAGCAGAATACACACTGGATCCAGGATACACACTGGGTCAGAGATAAAACACTGGGTCAGAAATACAAACTGGGTCAGGGTTTACACACTGGGTCAGGGATACATACTGGGTCAAGGATACACACTGGTCAGGGATAAACACTAGGGGTCAGGATACACACTGGGTCAGAGATACACACTGGGTCAGGGATACACACTGGGTCAGAGATACACACTGGGTCAAGGATACACACTGGGGTCAAGGATACACACTGGGTCAGAGAGTACACACTGGGTCAAGGATACACACTGGTCAGGAATAAACACTGGGTCAGGGATACACACTGGGTCTGAGATACACACTGGGTCAGGGGATACACACTGGGTCAGAGATACAACACTGAGTCAGAGATACACACTGGGTCAGGGAAAAAAACCAAGTCAGGGATACACACTGGGTCAGGGATAAACTCCGGGTCAGGGATACACACCCGGGTCAGAGATAAACACTAAGTCAGAGATACACACTGGGTCAGGGATAAAAACCGAGTCAGAGATAAACACTGGGTCAGATATACAGACTGGGGTCAAGAGATAAACACTGGGTCAAAGATAAACACTGAGTCAGAGATAAACACTGGTCAAGATACATACCGGGTAATAGATAAACACTGGGTCAGAGATACACACTGCATCAGGGATAAACACTAGGTCAGGGATACAAACTGGGTCAGAGATAAAAACCGGGACATAGATAAATACTGGGTCAGAGATACACACTAAAATGTGATGATTCTTTCTATTCTGTTACTGAAGAAACAAGTAGAGATTAAAGGATTATAAAAATAATATTCCAGGCTCAGGTCTTCGCCAGGTTTATATCCAATGCCCAAGCTATATAGAGCTTTCTCAGCTAGGACAGTGTTAGTGACCACCGCAGATTGGGTGCTGTTTTGGTCACCTGACTTTATCATCTTCACTTGACACATTTGAGTATTTCAAAAGAAACACCATACAGATTAATCATTACCTGGATTGGATAGTCACTGAAGGAATACCCACTGGATCGGGGATACACACTGGAATAAACACTGGGTCAGAATACACACTGGGTCAGGGATACACACTGGGTCAGGGATACACACTGGGTCAGGATACACACTGGGGTCAAGATACACACTGGGTCAGAGATACACACTGGGTCAGGGATAAACACTGGGTCAGGGATACACACCTGGGTCAGAGATACACACTTGGGTCAGGGGGATACACATTGGGTAAGGGATACACATTGGTCAGGGATAAACACTGGGTCAGGGATAACACACCGGGACAGTAATATAACACTAGGGTCAAGGATAAACACTTGTTCAGGGATACACACTGGGTCAGGAATACACACTGGATCAGGATACACACTGGAATAAACACTGGGTCAGAAATATACACACTGGTCAGGGATACACACTGGGTCAGGGATACACACTGGGTCAGGGATACACACTGGGTCAGAGATACACACTGGTCAGGGATACACACTGGGTCAGAGATACACACTGGGTCAGGGATACAAACTGGGTCAGGGATACACACTGGTCAGAGATACACACTGGGTCAGGGATACACATTGGGTCAGGATAAACACTGGGTCAGGGATACACACCGGGTCAGTAATAAACACTAGGTCAAGGATAAACATTGTGTCAGGGATACCCACCGGGTCAGTAATAAACATTGGGTCAGGGATGCACATTGGGTCAGGGATAACACTGGGTCAGGGATACACACTGGATCAGGGATACACACTGGATCAGGGATACACACTGGGTCAGAGATAGTATATGATCTTATAGATTGTAAGTTCCCACAGGAATAGGGCCCTCAATCCCTCCTGTATGTGTTTGTAAATTTTGTTCTGTATCTTACAAGTCTTGTATTGTTTAATTTAAATGAATTGTATCCATGGACAGCGCTGCGAATATGTTGGCGCTTAATAAATAAAGTATAATAATAATAATAATACAGGGGGAATTTCCTTGCAGTTCATTTCACTATAAACAACTGTTAGCCATTACTATTGAAATACCCCACCTACAATCCTAACCCCTTACAAACCCTATATGAATAAAAAAAATGTCCATTACATTGTTAATCATCACTGGCAACTACATAAATGACAACCAGCTGACAGAACCGATAACCAAGGTCTCCAACCATATCCTGCAGGTCTGCATATCTTTATTCACCAAAGCTAATCTGGTTTCCTTTTATTCCATGTCATAGTTTGAGACTTAAAGAAGGTTGGATCCAACTTTGGGGGGCAATAAAAGTCCAAAATGTATTTAGGCATAGTTAAAATGCCACATAGGCTTGACAGTACAACAGTAGAACAAAAGTTGGGTGTGAGAGCGTGACACCAACGGCTTACATGTTTCGGCACTCAGCTGTAATCATAGCCGGTAAACCCGGGTGAAGAGTGAGCGCCGCCCCCCTAACGGAGATCCAGGATACGTCACGTCTGACGTCAAGGTACACGCTCTGAAGCAGAGAGAGCCGTTGGAGTTTTGCAGCCGATGCTGGATGTTTGGAGCTACAAGCTCACCGATATGCCTTCGGTTTGACTACACAGGTCTTCGGCTAGCCTGAAGTTTCTCCACAGGAGCACACCACAACAATCCAGAGGATTCCTAGGGGGCGGAAACAGCTCATTTGGGGTAAGTCCCGGAACAACTTTATCCGTGTATGACACGTTTTATAATTTTCTAAAGCATATTTCAGGAGTATTTACCCTTTTTCTTCATATTGCTGATAGTTTGAGACTTCACAGATTCCTTTGGGATATAAGATCTACATCGCTCCTGTAACCTGTGAGACACAATTCCTGCAAAATATTTTTTTTTTATTGCCTAAAGGCAGGGCATTTTCTGTTACTACCTTATTCCCGCTTCTTGCTGGCTCTCATGACTTAAGCACATAGCTAGGGATTCAGTAGTGCCCTATACATGAGATAAGAAACTTTCATTAATATATCAGAATCACCCCCCAGCTACTCCTCTGCCAATGCTTGGGCTCTGCTGTAGACCTCTTGCTGCCACTTATCTATATAACCTAAAGTACGCACACATCCTGCGTTCAGTCACAGCATGACATACAATCTATCCAGGACCGTCTTTAACACAGGGCAAAAGGGGGCAGCTGCCCTGGGCCCAGTCTTTGTTGAGGGCCCTATAGTTTCTAAAAAAAAAAAAATTTTTTTTTTTTTTTTTTTTTAAGTTCATGCCAGACTGCTGATGTCATGTAACATGGGGGACACACACAGTCAGTCCTAATATTGTCACAGTCAAATGTTCTCTGCTTATATTTATTTGTGAGAAAAGGTGCCAGACCGTGAAAATGTCATGTGACATTCCAAGCTAGTGCCATGTGCTGTTTTAGATGTGCACTGTGCAGCACTGGATGCTAAGCCCTAACTAGGCATCCAGTCAATCCAACTGCATCAGAAAAGGTCCTGCTGGGGTTACCACTGTTACCAGGTAACTGCTCTGGTGGTGGGGATTGTTTCTGGGAAGGGCTGACTATAAGGCGCATGCAGCCGAAAGCTGGAGTGTCAGGCCACGTGAGGATTTGAGCATCTGTGGCAGCTGCACACACTGCTCTCTTCAGTCTTGAGGCTGTGTGACTCGTCTGTATCCATGCAGCCTTGGGCAGACAACATGCAGTCTGCTGGTCCCCTTATCCCTGCTCTTTCTGCTGTGCTCTAAGGTCAACTAACTGAAGTTTGTTAGGAAAACAGTGCTTTGTAGAAAGGTGTCAGTGGGAAGAATAAGTGAGTGTACACATGGCCCCTCCCCCATGCAGCATTGTCTAGTGCAGGATGAGAGGGAACTTGTTCACTAGCAAAGTAGTGACATGTGCTGCTGTGGCTGATGTATAGTGTCATGCTGGATACTTCACACATTAAGGTAAGGTTTATTTTTTATAGTTTTTATTTCTCTCTGTTTCAGATTTTACAGCTTCCCATAGTAGTTCTACTGTTCCAGTCAGTAAACTTATATCTGTCTGCACCTCTATGCTTCCGCCTCAGTCTTTACCTTGCTTTGCTCCTGTTGGCTGCTCTAAATCTCTTAACCAGCTAACCTCACACCAGAATCACATTCAAAAGCATATTAAATTAATCCAAGGTGGAGGAATTTATATATTATTTACTTATTTTATTAGTACTGCTTAGGTCCAGTTTCACATATTGCAATTTTTTTTTAATGATTAGCCCAGCAGTGGATGATCCACTGCTGGGCTAATAATTTAAAAAAAATAAAAAAATAAATTGATTTAGTTGTTTTTTGGGATGTTGGGTGTGGAGAGCGAAATTGCATGGGAGGGGGGGGCCCAAGAAAATGTTTGCCCGGGGTCCAGTCAATATTAAAGACGGGCCCTGAATCTATCTTTGTCAGTCAGGCCTGCTGGGGTCCTACACTGTCATCAGAGTATGAGACGGTGCAATGTACATATTATATTTAGCTTATGGAAGAAGTGTTTATGATATAAGGGGGTGTAATATAAAGTGTCTTTATATAGGACACACTGAATTTTGGGCACCCTGTGCCATACAGAGGGCACATCTTACAGGGGGGATAATAAGGGGGCCCCACAAATTTATCTTGCCCAGGACTCCGGCAAATGCTAAGGGTGGTCCTGTTGTCAGTTCACTCTCTTCTTAGCCTTTTCTGTCTCTCCATAGCTCATCTCTCTGGCTCATCTAGTAATAATCTAATAAATGCCTTACACAATCTACATCTTATGATTTTTCTTTACATTTAACTTTATTTCATTATTGGGCATTGTATGCTGTGGTGTTTAGTAGGAGTGTTCTTTGAATTTATTTACATTTGCATTGATTTTATTTTATTTTATGGTGCTTACTTGGGCATATTACCAATCCCTTCCAATGGTTTAAACTATTAAAGGGAAAGTCTAGTCAAAATTAAACGTTCATGATTCAGATAGAGGCCTCTAGTTATCAAAGTCTGGCGGACCTGATCCGACAGTGCGGATCAGGTCTGCCAGACTTCGCTAAATACGGCGAGCAATATGCTCGCCGTATTCAGCATTGCACCAGCAGCTCACAAGAGCTGCTGGTGCAAAGCCGCCCCCCTGCTGACTCGCAGCCAATCGGCGACCAGCAGGGGGGTGTCAATCAACCCGATCGTACTAGATTGGGTTGATTTTCGGCGATGTCTGTCCGCCTGCTCAGAGCAGACGGACAGGTTATGGAGCAGAGGTCTTCGTGACCGCTGCTTCATAACTGCTGTTTCTGGAGAGCCTGCAGGCTTGCCAGAAAAACAGGGCGTCAAGCTCCATACGGAGCTTGTTAAATATGCCCCACAGAATATGATTCTAAACAATTTTCCAAATTGCTTTTATCATCAAATTTGCTTTATTTTCTTGGTATTCTTTGTTAAAAGCTAATCCTAGGGTAGGCTCAAATATGATTTCTAAGCCCTTGAAGGCCTCCTCTGATCTCAGTGCATTTTGGACAGTTTTTTTTACAGCTAGACTGCGCTAGTTCATGTCTGCCATATCAATAACATTGTGTTCCCTCCCGTGGAGTTACTTATGGGAGGGCACTGTATGGCTAAAATGCAAGTCTGTCAAAAGCACTGAAATAAGTGGGCAGTCTGTAGAGCTTTAGATACAAGGTAATTACAGAGGAAAAAAACTATTGCCTAGATTACGATTTTTGTCGGTAAAGCTGTGCGTTGCTAACGCTCAGTTCCAGCTCACCGCTCACCTACAAACAACGCAGGTATTACAGGTTTTTTCAAACCTGGCGTTAGCCTCTAAAAAGTGAGCGTTGAGCAAAATTTAGCTCCACAATCTAACGTAATACCAGCGTTGTTTACGGTAGCGGTAAGCTGGCTGAACGTGCTCATGCGCGATTTCCCCATAGAAACAATGGGGCAGATTCAGCTGAAAAAAAACTAACACCTGCAAAAAAGCAGTGTTCAGCTCTTAACGCAGGCCCCATTGTTTCCTATGGGAAAAATACATTTTATGTCTACACCTAACACCCTAACATGAACAACGAGTCTAAACACCCCTAAATCTTACACTTATTAACCCCTAATCTGCCGCCCCCGACAGTCGTCGCCACCTGCATTATATTATTAACCCCTATATCTTGCCGCTCCGGACACCGCCGCCACCTACATTATACCTATGAACCCCTAATCTGTCGCCCCCAAACATCGCTAACACCTATATTATAGTTATTAACCCCTAATCTTCTGCCCCCAACGCCGTCGCAACTATATTAAATTTATTAACCCCTAATCTGCCAGCCGCCGCCAACGTCGCCGCCACTATAATAAAGTTATTAACCCCTAAACCTAAGTCTAACCCTAACCCTAACACCCCCTAACTTAGATATAAGTTAAATACATCTAAATAAAATTACTATTATTAACTAAACTATTCCTATTTAAAACTAAATATTTACCTATAAAATAAACCCTAAAATAGCTACAATATAACTAATAGTTACATTGTAGCCATCTTAGGGTTTATTTTTATTTTACAGGCAACTTTGTATTTATTAGGTACAAGGTACTAGGTAGACTAGTTATTAAATAGTTATTAACTACCTAGTTAAAATAAATACAAATATACCTGTAAAATAAACCCTAACCTAAGTTGCAATTACACCTAACACTACACTATAATTAAATTAATTACCTAAACTAACTACAATGAATTACAATTAAATTAAATAAACTAAATTACGAAAAACAACAAACACTAAATTACAGAAAATAAAAAAGAAATTACAAATTTTTAAACTAATTACACCTAATCTAAGCCCCCTAATAAAATAAAAAAGCCCCCCAAAATAAAAAAAATCCCTACCCTATACTAAATTACAAATAGCCCTTAAAAGGGCCTTTTGCAGGGCATTGCCACAAAGTAATCAGCTCTTTTACCTGTAAAAAAATACAATACCCCCCCAACATTAAAACCCACCACCCACACACCCCAACCCTACTCTAAAACCCACCCAATCCCCCCTTAATAAAACCTAAAACTAACAGCCAATAGAATGCGAGTTCAATCCTATTGCTGGTTGGATCAGCCAATAGGATTGTACTTCAATTCTATTGCTGATTGCATCAGCCAATAGGATTTTCCTACCTTAATTCCGATTGGCTGATAGAATTCTATCAGCCAATCGGAATTGAAGGGACGCCATCTGGATGACGTCATTTAAAGGAACCTTCATTCTCGTTAGGACTTCGTTTGAAGAGGATGCCTCCGCGTCGGCTTGATTGAAGATGGACCCCGCTCCGCGCCTGAAGGATGAAGATAGAAGATGCCGCCTGGATGAAGACGTCTGCCATCTGGAGGACCTCTTCTGCCCGATCAGATGAAGACTTTCTGCCCGTCTGTAGGACCAACTTCTGCCCCGGCTTCTTGGAGGACTTCGGCCCGGCTGGGTGAAGACGTCTCAAGGTAGGGTGATCTTCAGGGGGTTAGTGTTAGGGTTTTATTAAGGGGGGGATTGGGTGGGTTTTAGAGTAGGGTTGGGTGTGTGGGTGGTGGTTTTAATGTTGGGGGGGGGGGTATTGTATTTATTTACAGATAAAAGAGCTGATTACTTTGGGGGCAATGCCCCGCAAAAGGCTCTTTTAAGGGCTATTTGTAATTTTAGTATAGGGTAGGGAATTTTTTATTTTGGGGGCTTTTTTATTTTATTAGGGGGCTTAGATTAGGTGTAATTAGTTTAAAAATTTGTAATTTTCTTTTTTATTTTCTGTAATTTAGTGTTTGTTGTTTTCTAATTTAGTTTATTTAAATTAATTGTAATTCATTGTAGTTAGTTTAAGTAATTAATTTAATTATAGTGTATGTTAGATGTAATTGTAACTTAGGTTAGGGTTTATTTTACAGGTAAATTTGTATTTATTTAACTAGGTAGTTATTAAATAGTTAATAACTATTCTACCTAGTTAAAATAAATACAAAGTTGCCTGTAAAATAAAAATAAACCCTAAGCTAGCTACAATGTAATAATTAGTTATATTGTAGCTATCTTAGGGTTATTTTAGTAGGTAAGTATTTAGTTTTAAATAGGAATAATTTATTTAATTGTAGTAATTTTATTTAGATGTATTTATATTATTATTTAAGTTAGGGGGGGGGTTAGGATTAGACCTTAGTTTAGGGTTAATATATTTAATATAGTGGGGGCGACGTTGGGGGCGAAGATTAGGGGTTAATAAATGTAGGTAGGTGTCAGCGATGTTAGGGGCGGCAGATTAGGGGTTAATAAAATGTACTAGTGTTTGCGAGGCGGAGGGCGGCGTTTAGGGGTTAATACATTATTAAAGTGGCGGCGATGTCCGGTCGGCAGATTAGGGTTAAAAAAAATTATTATAGTGTTTGCGATGTGGGGGGGGCCTCGTTTAGGGGTTAATAGGTAGTTTATGGGTGTTAGTGTACTTTTTAGCGACTTTAGTTAAGAGCTTTATGTTACGGCGTTAGCCCATAAAACTCTTATCTACTGACTTTTAAATGCGGTATCAGTCTTGACAGGAGAGGGTGTACCGCTCACTTTTTCCAAGACTTGTAATACCGGCGTTAGGAAAATCCATTGAAAAGATAGGATACGCAATTGACATAAGGGGATTTGCGTATGCTAAAAATCGCGGAAAAAAAGTGAGCGGTACACCTGTACCTGCCAGGCTCGTAATACCAGCGGGCCTTAAAAAGCAGCGTTGGGACCCCTCAACGCTGCTTTTAAGGCTAACACCAAACTCTTAATCTAGCCGTATATTAATATAACTGTGTTGATTATGTAAAACTAGGGAATGAGTAATAAAGGGATTATCTATCTTTGTAGACAATAAAAATTCCGGAGTGGACTGTCCCCTTTAACATCTTTAGTAACAAAAGCATTTACTGTTCATGCCTCACTATCCTGTGGTTGTTCTTCATATGAGCATCAAATATGTAAGTGAATCAATAGCCCTCTCCGGACCAAGTAACCTTCATATTGCTTCTCAGTAAAGTTATTGTTTAAACACTTCCAGCCCAGCAGCTTTGTGGTATTTTAGAATTTGATTTAGTCTCTTATACCTCTTGATTAAATCATGAAAATAAAAGCACAACAGTTAGAGGTGCACAGACCCCCACAAGATGCAGTCTCTGTAGGGGTCATATTGTATCATTGCAAATGGCAGGATAGCTGTGTAACTAGCACATAGGTGACGCCCAGCTCTGGGGCCAAGACAAGGGCGCCCCCTCCCCTTACTAGAGATAACGAATTTGCATGAGACAGAAATTACACATTATAACAACAGTATACAGAGATAAGATTTTTCTTCTACAAGAGGCTCTTACTAAAAAAACATTTTGCTTTATTTTTAGCTGAATAATAATTGATTTCCTTTAGGATTTGCATAGGGACCATATTTAAATGAACTAAACACAAAGGTGTATGAATTCCTATTCGACAGAGGGTGTAAAAAACAATATATATATATTCAAGAAATGTACGGAGGGGACGCAACTGCTTAGAGCTAAGAGTTATAGACAAAAAGTATTGCTAAATACTGATTGTAAAAATATACATCAATGAATGTGGTGCAGACCCTTTAAAAATATGAAGTGGGTTTAAAAAGAGAGAAAAAATCCTGGATTATAATCCTGGATAAAAGACAGGGGATTCAGCACTCTTTATAAAGAATTTTATTAGCTCTTACAATAGGTAATGTATCCAAACTCTGCTTTGGCCGCTGAGAGAGAAGGCGGTCATCTACACCCCATGTACATAGACTCCCAAATACTGTAGCTGAAAAGGCAGAGTACAGAGATTTCATGTGTGTAAAATATTAACAGCAATTATAAATCAACATTAAAACCTGACCGGTCAGGGATCTGTGAAGGTACCTTGTAAAGAATGATTACATATAGCATAGGTAAATGGCTAACCTCAAGCGTCAATGAATTGTCAAAAGCAAGTTATGTAGAGATATGTACATATGCATAAAATATATGCAGGAGGAACAGCGCCCAGACTACTACACCCTGCTGCGTATGGCACCTCCTATGAGAGGCTACTTGCCGGGCAGGTTAATAAATATGGGCTCTAAGTAGTCAATGGGATCGTGTCCCTAGAATATGTACAATACAGCAGAAAAATTTAGGCATAAGTAAAACGTACAATGATAGCAATGATGATTTTTTCTCTCTTTTTAAACCCACTTCATATATATATATATATATATATATATATATATATATATATATATATATATATATATATATATTTATATATATTTCTCCCTGTTCACTCAGGCAAGAAGCTGTGAAGATGTCATTGGAGTCAAACCTGCAGCATGAACACCCATTAAAATAGCTGGACTCTTTCTCCCACCACCACTGTGAGGTTGTTTGCTCTTGTTTACCTAGCTTGTCTATACAGCTTAGGCAGTGGTTGCAAAAGCAGGCTATTTCACATGACAAAATAAAGATGAAGGAGATAGTTTAAAAAATTTAAATACACTCCATTAGGTCAAATGGATTATTAGGAGCACATGAAATGAGCGACAATTTTACTGTACACTGTGCTATTTTAATTTGTTCTATCACATTTAAGGGTCTATTGATACCCCCGGAGTGATACATTTACTGTATGCACAGTACAGTTAAAGTACACTTAAAGTGACATTGTACAGTAGATTTTTTCCTTCCATAAATGTTTTGTAGATTATGCATTTATATAGCCCATCTGGGTGTGTTTTTGTAAAAATATATAGTTTTGCTTATTTTTAAATAACATTGTGCTGATTTTCATACTCATACTAACCAAGCCCCCAAAGTTTTAGATGTATACTGGGTATACAGACTTCAGACTGCTTCTGTTTGTATAATGGGTCTTTTCATATGCAGGGGGGGGGTTCTGCTATCAGCCCTTTCAGTGGTTGTCCCAGACAATCTCATTAACAGTGCTAAACTGTGAGCTTTAAAGTACGTTTTTAAAAGGTTTTATACTGGATTTTTATATCATGTCTGTGCATATTCTTTGTGCAGTAAAATGAAATTGGTGTATACTTCCACTTTAGCAGCTAGCAGTGGTGTTACTCAGGGACATACTGTCATAAGAGTTTAATTGATTAAATCCAAAACAGCAAAATGTACAAATATACAAATGTACAAACATATTTATTTACAAAAATACACTAATAGAGTTGATTGCATCCTGCTAGCTGAGATATCCAGATTGTTATCTAAAGCATAAACAGCACAAGTGAATTCTTGATGTAATAAAATTAAGATAAGACGAACAAAAGCACCAACAACAAACACAAAAGTGTCAAGGAAACGACATAACGTACAGCATTATTGTTTAATTAAATCATATTTGATACTTCTTCAGCGTAGTGGGTTATAGAGATTTTTTTATTTTGTGTAATTCTCAGCACAACAAACTGTATAATACAAGGAATGTCACAACTGGTCTATCGGTAGAACACAACAGCAATAGGGTTCCATTGGCTGCCGCTGCTGTCTCTGGGTGCCTCACTGCAAGTAATGTCAGTCAGGTTTTCATCACAATACCCCTATTTAGGGTATTGCTCTCTCCCTCTAGATATTCTATATTTGTGATGTGACTGATTTGCATTAGTTGCTTTTTGCAAGTCAGAGGAAGTTAAAAAACAAATGACGCACACAGCAGTTTGGGCAGATAACGCTGCACAAATATTGACTCTAGTATTTAGCAACACCACAGAACCTGTGATCAAAGGACTTTCATTTAACATTAACCCAAAGTCACACCTGACCGAGCTATTTATTGCTCCGGCCCCTGCCCTCTGGGGTGATTACATACTGTACTAGAGGTTATACTCACTTCTACTGACTGATTTACCTACACACCCAGTAAAATATACACATTCTCTTCTCCTATTACATCCAGACCCAAAATAAGTTTATCTGCTAAGTAAATCTGAACTAATTTCATCCCAAAATACACATATGGCCCTACCTGGTTCCATTTAACTCTGTAATTTGGAAAATTAGACAATTCTGCATATTTAATAAAACCAGAGTAATAATTTTCTTTATTTAAGAGGCAGAATTCCTATCTTATCTTCTGCCAGGTTATTAGCTTGTACTGCACAATTAGAGATCACAATATATCAATGAGCATTTTGTAAAATATTTACACTCAATCTATGTTCTAGCTCAGGAAATTACAGGGCTATATCCTATAACTGTCACTAGTTGTTATGGGGGGTACACAGCGTGCAACTGTCACTCTACATTCACCTTTAACTAGTCACAGCACTCCACAGGGTTCTCTACAGACAATGTTGCCAGCCGGGTGGCATTATGAAAGTATTCGGTGGCATTATGAAGTATTCAGGTGGCATTATGAATTACCCGGGTGGCATTATGAAGTAGTAGGGTGGCATTATGAAGTAGCCAGGTGGCATTATGAAGTAGCTGGGTGGCATTATGAAGTAGCTGGGTGGCATTATGAAGAAGCTGGGTGACATTATGATTAGCCGGGTGGCATTATGAATTAGCGGGGTAGCATTATGAAGTAGCCGGATGGCATTATGAAGCAGCTGGGTGACATTATGAATTAGCCGGGTGGCATTATGAAGTAGCGGGGTAGTATTATGGAAGAAGCTCAGTGGCATTATGAAGAAGCCAGGTGACATTATGATTAGCCAGGTGTCATTATGAGTAGCAGAGTGGTATTAGGAATAAGCTGGGTGGTGTTATTAAGTAGCCGGGTGGCGGTGGCATTATGAAGTAGCTAGGTGGCATTATGAATTAGCTGGGTGGTGTTATGAAGTAGCCGGGTGGCGGTGGCATTATGAAGTAGCTTAATGGCATTATGAAGTAGCTGGTGGCATTATGAATTAGCTGGGTGGTATTATGAAGTAGCAGGATAGCATTATGAAGAAGCCCAGTGGCGGGGGGGACTTCCGGCTGGGGGTGGAGCGAACAGGTAGCTTGCAGGTAGCTGCCGTCGGCTTCACCTCTCCCTCTATGGGAACAAAGTTATTCTCCAGTCTACTGAAGCATACCTTGACCTAACCTGCCTGTTAGGCCCGGTACATGATCCTTGGATCCTAGAATGAAAGTCTCTATGAGGCAGTAACACACTTTGTTGCTATAGCACTCCCTTGTCGATGCCTCTGATCACGGAATGACTCATTGGTGTATACAGCGCCTAATGAAACAGACAGCAGTCTGAGAAACGCGTTGCTTACTGTGTTTTTAAATTTCAGTGTCATATGGTTGACATTTTGAATCTTAATTTACCATTAAATTATGTTTTTATCCATTGTTGAGAGTCTGAGTTTATTCGGTCCGTTTAGGACATTGGATAGACCAGCATTCATGCTATACCAGTGAGCTGGGACACTGTGAGCTCCCAGTCTGCTCTATTTAGCACAATTGGGTGCTGCTCCACTTGTGAGTATTAATTTGGCATTCACATTATCCATTTGTACCAACTGTATCACACTAGGAGGTGCCTTTGTTTTGTGATTCCATTTCACAGAGAAAGTTTGTATCCAGACCATGTACCTGGCAAAGAGCTGACTCCATCATTTGGGTGTGACCTCTACATCATCTGTATTATACAGGAGGATTACCATACACCAAAGGGACTGGTTCACTTTGGGATATCCCTGAGCACTGTGTCCTATACAGATAAGAGCCAACAGGACTTTTATGTTTTCAATACATATTTATTATTATTGTGATTTCCATATATATTGTGTTTTTTGTAACTGTATTATATTTTTTAGTGCTTTTTACATATTTATATGATTACCACCATTACCCTTTAACTCTGGGTATTCATCATTATAGACCTTAGCCCACAAGTGCACTTGTGCATATTTACATCCTTATTATTATTATTGAGTTAGTGGGCTACTCTATGGATTTTATCCCATCCCCTCTATTTGACTTGTGCCCCCTAGAGTTACCATTTAGTTTGTGTAACAGGTAGATTTTGTTTCCCCAAACAGTATGCTGAACCTGCTTTGTCTCCAAGCCTAACCTAGCACAAACGCCTGGTAAAAGGATCCAGAACCCCTAATGGCTCTCACTGTGGAGGTGGTTATTGGAGCGGAACAGCTGGCGGTGAGCCTATAAAGAGCAGCGTGACATACAATGTGGGTGAAAGACTAACGGCAAAGTTGCTTCCTTTCTGCCACTTACCTGGGCATACAGAACCTTGATTGTGTATAAACAGAGGGATGGGCTAATCCCACGGCCCTCCGTAAAGTGAAGGTCGCCCCTTTTGTATGCATTGTGATCGTGATTGAAGAAAGATGGAATACTTGTGCCATTCTTCGGCCAACAAGTAGATGTGTACTCGACGTTGGAGGTTTGTGGTGGCGATGAAACATCTCTGCTGACGGCTCCGATTTCCAGCAGAGGGTTGTTGGATTTCATTCTGTTATCTATGCCAGTAGAAGTAGAAGCAGACCGGCTTCGTAAGTTCACCTCTCTTGAGGACATAATTGTCACTGCCTTGTTCTTGTGCTGTCTCGGCTGTCGGTTGGGTAGGAGTGAGTCATAATATCATTTTCACAGCCACTGTGTTTCCTGGCTTAAGAATTAAATAGTAGGCATTTGGTCTATGCATGAATATGGCTGTCGGCCCTCATGTAGGGTATTTAAAACTTTATCTGTGAACTTGATGTAGATAACACAGCCCTTGATACCGTTCTCCACCTTGATACCTGGACTAAGTTAAAGGCAACTAATCTCTGCTTTTGTTTATTGTCCCACATTGACTCAAGTTACTATATAACTTGGGGCATTTGTGAAATTTGGGCCCTTACTGTCCGGATCGGGGAATGAACTGATTAAGGTGTATCACCAATAACGGATAACAGATATGTTATTGACATTTATTTCTATAATTGCTCATGCTCAGGGATACTTAGGCTTTTCCACCTAGGATATTATTGTATGTGTACTCTGTATTTTTGAATTTAGTATGTGCCTGTTCTTTTCTTTGTCTTATTTTCCTTTAACATTTGATCTTGATCTTTTCAGCTGACTAATTGTGGTTTATAGCTTTCCAGTTGTTCTAGGAGGATATCTAATTTCACTTATATTTCACTAATAGTTTGTTGTAAAACTCACGGTTCTTACCAAATTGCCAACTGGATTCTTGAAGGTAATTTGCTAATTGCAACGCATTAAGTTTAATTGGTACGCTGGGTTGTGTAGGACCCACGCCTAGCTTTCATGCTCACTAGGGGATTTCATTTTGTAGTGCCCCTATTTAATAGGTTTAGACTTTTTTTTTTTTCATTTTTGTGTGGGTGTACTCACCTTTTTTTTTTTTTTCTCACTCTAATATTCATATTACATTTACATTAGTGAATGGGCAGGTTTATTTCACACCAGAAAGGTTCCTCCCCCATTATGCCTCCCAAATATAAGGATAAAAAAGGTAATACTAAAAATGCAGATCCTGGCCTTGATAGAAATTAAATCTGAGATCTCTTTGTTGACAAGTGAAATTCGGCAGTTTAACGCTAGAATGGAGGAGATGGAGACAAGAGTTTCTGATATTGAGGACAGCTTTCATTTCTTTGTCCCATCTATGGCTACTCAAAGCAAAGTGATTTTTCTTTTACAATCTCGTATTGAAGACCTTGAGGATCGGTCAAGGCAAAATAATTTAAGGGTAATAGGCCTTCCAGAATCGATAGAATTTCAAGATTTATTGTCCTTTGCCAAATCACTCTACCCCAGGCACTTTTGATCCCGCCCCCTCCGACACCTTTTTTAATAGAAAGGGCTCATAGAACCGGACACGAAGTGAAAATAATTCTGATGCCAAACCAAGGCCAATTATTTTTAAATTTGTGAATTACCAAGATAAATTGTTTTTTTTAAAAACACTATAGGAAACTTAATGCTCTTCTTATTGGTACCCACAAGATCTTGATTTTTCAAGATTTCTCATCTGAGACTCTATCAAAAAGAAGAGAAATTTCTCCTTTCTTCACGAAATTCTTGCAAGCAGAATGTAGTGTCAGATTAGTATATCCAGCAAAACTCTTAGTCTCGAAGGCAGGGATCGTATACACTTTAAATAATTCTCAAGAAGCAACTGCTCTTTGTAAGGAGTTTGGTTTATCTTGAGGTTGAATTATCAATTAATAATCTTTAATGGTTGCTTTACCACTAGGATAAAGAATGGAGCCTGTTATTTGGTTTTTAACCCCTTAATGACCACAATGTACCCTGTATGTCACTGGTGGTTAAGGGTTTTTCAGGACATAATAGCACAAGTCTAGCAAGAACACGCTATTAATGCCCTCGCTCCAGCAGGCTATGTGGAATAGAGCAGTCTCAACGCTGGTGGCAAGACCACGCTATAAAACAATCAAGTCCCAAAAAAAGGCCAGTGACATACAGGGTACGTCGCTGGTCCTTAAGGGGTTAAAGTATCTCTACAAGATTATGACTTAGATGTATGTTGTGTTTTGCCCCCTTTCCCCTTGTTTTTTTTTTGTTTGTCTTTTTTTCTTACTTTTGGGAATGTCTATATTAATACAGGATGTATTAGTCTTTCTGACATTATGATAAATAGGAAACTTAGTGCTAAGTGTCAAATATATTTACAGAAGCATGCTTTAAGGTGCAATTTAATGTTTTTTTTCACTCATGTTTACAGAATTATGATTATGCAAATTCAATCTAATGTCAAGTATCAAACATATTCACAGAATCGTGGTTTAAGATGTGATATATGTACTGTAAGGGGCTTCTCCCTACCTTTTTTTTTATTTCCCCAATGGTTGTTATAATGTGATATATACAATACAGTGCTGTGTGTTATATGCGCTTACAGAAGAATGTGAAAAGACATGTCTTACACACATTTAGGGGATTATCCCCTCTTTCTTCCCCCACCTTTTTTTTTCTTCTCTCTCTCTCCCGCCTGGCCCCATCTTTTGCCCTCTCTCCTCATTTTCCCTCCCATTCCAAGCCCTCTCTGCAGGGGTGTTTTTTTTTTCTTCTAACTATTCTTAAATAAGATTTATGGCATCAACTTTTCAAATAGTTTCGTGGAATGTAGGGGGCATTTCTTCCCCAATAAAAAGGAAATCTATAATTAATCATCTTGGCCAGTCCAAAACTGACATCGCTTTTTTTGCAGGAAATTCATTTAAATCTATCTGAAATCCCTAAACTTCAGTCCTAAATGGGTCGGAGAAGCGATAGCTGCCCCATATAACTCACGCAAGAGGGGATGGCCATTCTTTTAAATAAATCTTTAGAATATAAAATTGAATCTACCTTTTTAGATTCGGAAGGTCACTTTCCGATTGTAGAGATGCTATACAACAAAATAAGATTTATTCTCTGCAATATCTATGGCCCAAATAAAGTCGATAGGGAGGTTTGGAATAATATGACATTATATTTATCTAAGTATATAGGGCAAAATCTTATAGTAGCAGGTGATTTTAATTTAATCGCAGAACCCCAACTAGACAGAGTAAATAGAAATCCAGTAATTATAAGGGACAGGAAAGTTCGTATTCTCCAGAAATTCTGTTCCCATTTGGGGTTAATAGATATTTGGCGCTCTCAGAACCCAGACTTAAGATCATATACATGCATGTCCAAAGGACATCAATCATTATCTAGGATTGATCTATTTCTGAATGCAGAGTCCTTGGTTGGTTTGGAATGGAGAGCAGATATTGGAGACACAATAATTTCGGATCATGCCATTATTTCATTAAAACAATGCATTCCTTTTTCACTATTCCAGTAATCAGACCATTTTCTTTCCAAAATACCTGGTGAACAATGTTAATTTTCGAAATTGGTTGAATGGGCAATGGAGAGAATATGTTAAGGGTAATAGTTCATACAAGGATAGACCTGAGGTGTTTTGGGAAGCTGCCAAAGTGGTGTTAAGAGGTAAAATAAAGGCCTATATGTGTCGCCAAAAAAAAAAAAGATTTAGACAACAGGAGATTCAGATATCCAGTCAAGTAAAAAACGCGTACAGAGCATATTTGGGGGATCGTTCCAATTCTAGGTGACTTAATTACTTAAATGCCAAAACTGCATACAATATTTTTATTAAACAGAAAACTACTCTAGAGGTTCCCAGGCAAAAGGCTCTCTATGGGGGCTTCGTGGGTAGACCCGCTAAATTTTTAGCTAGGATTACGAAATCAACCCACAGGAATAGCATACCGGTTATTAGGTCGGGGTCTAATAGATTTACTAATAATGAGGACATTAGTAGAGTTTTCTTTAACTACTTCAGTGAATTATATAAACATGAGGAATATGACGTAGATGAGGAAAAGGTTTTCTGGGAGAAAATAAATGTCCCAAAAATTCTTATAGAAACTTTAGCAGAGATCAATAGCCCAGTTTTAGTGGCTGAAATTTTAGCAGCAATTAAGATAGCTAAGACCAATAAAGCAGCTGGCCCAGATTGCCTCCCTATTGAATTTTATAGGATTCTCCAGTCCCAAATTTCTGCATCACTAGAGAAGTTGTTTAATTTCTATTTTTTTGATAATAAATGTTCTCCATATTTTGCTGCAGCCAATATATCCCTAGTTCTTAAAAAAAACAAATACTCTGAACTCCCTTCCTCATATAGGCCTATCTCAGTATTAAATACTGATTACAAATTATTAACATCAATTATAGCCAACAGATTAAAACCCCATTTAGGCCTGATTATCCATCAGAATCAATCATGTTTCCTGTCGGGTAGAAATCCAGCTAAAAATATGCGAAAGATATTGACGCTGTTAAATTTTTTTTTAATAAATTTAAATGTTCCAGACATAAGGAGATCGTAGATTTAGCGCTATTGACAGTTGACGCATAAAAGGCATTTGATCGCATTGCATGGAGACATCTCTTTTTTTCTTTGGGGCGGTTTGGCTTGACTGGGTATTTGAGTAACTTTATACGTTTAATATATTTTGCTCCAGTTTCTTCCTTAATTATCAATGGTGAAATTTCTCAGCGCCTAATTCTACAAAGGGGGCACCAGACAAGTTGCCCTCTTTCCCCTCTGCTATTTAATATATAATTGGAGCCGTTGGAGATATTGCTTCGCCAGCAGCTAGAAGGTATTCAGGTAGGGGGACACAGATTGGTTTTGCTAATGTACGCAGATGATCTACTTAATATCAAGAAAAATCGCCCTCTTCTTATGGATAATTTTTCACTTTTTGGACAAATTTCTGGCTACAAAATTAACTTAACCAAATCCGAACTTCTATGGCTGGATAAAAAGGATCATAACATTAAACTTCCAGTTATTGAAACCTCACAGATTACCTATCTTGGTAGTAAAGTCCTAACCCAGAGGAATGGTATAATTTAAACTTTCCTAGATGCTTTGCCGACTGTAAAAAAAAGATGGAAGAATGGGTTAATTTACCCATCTCCCTAACGGCGTGTTTTGTTAATTAAAACAATATTGTTTCTGAAACTACTATATTTGATACAGAATATTCTGATTCTTATTTATAAAGCTGACATAATCAAATACAGTATAATATTTCTTGTTCTTAATTCCTCTGGAAAGGGATAAAGGTGCGGATTGTGATACATCGTTTCATGAATGATAAAGTGGCGGCTGGATTAGCCTTACCCAATATACAATTTTATAGCTTAGCCGCTCGGGCTAAGATCACAGTTGATTGGCTGACAGAGCAAGAACAAGTTACCTCTGTGGTTTGGGAATCTTCTTTAGTAGCCCCTTTTAAATTGAACGCCATTCTGCACTGTCAAATGACCCTCTCTCCCCTTTGCAGGTATTTTCTTTTAACTTTCAAGAACATCATTATAGCTTGGCAAAAGCTTTGAGTCCAGGTGGAATGCTCACTACATGTCTCAAATTTGTATCTATTACAGGTAATCCAGATTTCTCACCAGGCCTTACAGACAATGGCCTCTAGTTATCAAGGTCTTTTGGACCTGATCCGACAGTGCGGATCAGGTCCGACAGACCTCGCTGAATACCACGAGCAATACGCTCGCTGTATTCAGCATTGCACCAGCAGCTCACAAGAGCTGCTGGTGCAACGCAGCCCCCCTGCAGACTCACGGCCAATGGGCTGCCAGCAGGGGGGGTGTCAATCAACCCGATCATACTCGATTGGGTTGAGTTTCCGGCGATGTCTGTCCTCCTGCTCAGAGCAGGAGGACAGGTTATGGAGCAGCGGTCTTTGTGACCGCTGCTTCATAACTGCTGTTTCTTCTGGCGAGTCTGCAGGGCTCGCCAGAAACACAGGGCATCAAGCTCCATTTAGAGCTTGATACATATGTCCCAGTATCTTTAGACAATGGTCCCATAAAGGCCTGAGATACGTTATACAAACCCTAGATCCAGATTTATCTCATGTTACTTTTGCTGAGTTATCAAAACAATTTGGACTATCTAAAAGAGACTTTTATGCTTATTTTGCAGGTTAGACACTATGGCCTGGTATTAAAACAAAGATATGGTTTGGATTGGTCACTGCGAGATTTGCAGACCAGGATTAATGTATATCAAGTGGGGTTCTTATTCTATTTCTTCTTTCTATTCTCTTTTCAATTAACGTCCCTCTGCAGAGCAATTAGAATATATAGTCTCTAAATGGAGTAAAATCTTTGTCAATATAGATATTCCGCTGATAACGGATACTTTCAAACTATTAGAGAAAGCCTGGGTTCTGACGGCCTGGAGAGAGTCCCAGATTAAAATCAGTTTTAATGGCATATTTGACTCCAGAGAGGCTATCCAAGTGGTACAAGACACATATTCTGTGCTCTAGATGTAGGTGCGCCTGCCCCAGATTTGTTACATTGCTTCTGGGCCTGCCCGAAAATTAGGCAGTTTTGGGCTAAACTGACGGATTGGATGAATTCTACTTTACACCTAGATTTTTGCATTCAACCAATGGAAAAAAAAAATCTAGCTAGATTCCAAGGCACCCCTCAAAATCTCAAGCTAATTAATACCATCATTTTTTTGGCCCGGAATCTTTTTTTTAAATTGTGGAATGCTCAAGTAGCACCGAATTTGACATAATTGAAAAATGCTTTGATGAATCAATGTTTGACAGAACAATGTAATTTACAGAATCCCAATTAACCTTATTTTTCAAATGCTGGAAAGTATATATTTTGTCACTCCCAATTTCTGCCCAATTGACACTTATCAAACCCTTGATGAAAACCACCTATGTCCAATTACAGATATTCACGGGGCCACATGCCTAGTACATGGCTTTGTAACGCATGAGGGAAGAGTGGACAGATGCAGGGGGGGGAGAGAGTGGGGGAGGTTGGTGTTAAAGGATAAAAAGCAATAGTAGTATTACTAGAGAATTCTGATTTATATTTTGTTTGTATTGTGGGTCCTGCATGACCTCTTTGTTCTGATCATGATTATTTTTCGATTTTGTGACATTTTCAATTTTTGTGTAATAAATAAACATAAAAAATGAAGAAGCCCGGTGGCATTATGAAGTAACCAGGTGGCATTATGACGTAGCCAGTTGGCATTATGAAGTAGCAGGATGGCATTATGAATTAGCGGGGTAACATAGTAACATAGTAGATAAGGTTGAAAAATACAGACGTCCAACCTATACAAATCTAATATACTTACAAAAAAGCTCTAGTTGAGCTTAAATTAATCCCACTTAAAGGTGACCCATTCAATACAAGCAATCATATCCATGGATTCTGTTACTAGCCAGAAATATATTCAAACCATTTTTAAATGTATCTAAGGTATTGGCATTCACTACTTTCTTTGGTAACGAGTTCCAGAATTTTATTGATCTTACAGTGAAAAAACGTTTCCGTTGCAGGAGATTAAGGGGCATATTTAAGAAGGTGCGAGCGGACATGATCCGATATTGCGGATCATGTCTGCCGCACATCGATAAATGCCGACAGCATACGCTGTCGGCATTTATCATTGCACCAGCAGTTCTTGTGAACTGCTGGTGCAATGCCGCCCCCTGTAGATTTGCGGCCAATCGGCCGCTAGCAGGGGGTGTCAATCAACACGATCGTATTGGATCGGGTTGATTTTCGGCTATGTCTGTCTGCCATCTCAGAGCAGGCGGACAGGTTATGGAGCAGTGGTCTTTAGACCGCTGCTTCATAACTTGTGTTTCTGGCTCGCCAGAAACATGGGGCTTCAAGCTCCATAGGGAGCTTGGTAAATATGCCCCAAAATCTCTTTTCCTTCAGCCTTAAATTGTGACCTCTTGTCACAAACTATTTTCTTGGAATAAACAGAGCTTCTGCCATCTCTATATATGGACCTTGAATATATTTATATAAAGTAATCATGTCACCTCTCAAGCACCTTTTTTCTAGAGAAAACAGACCCAGTTTGGCAAACCTCTCCTTATAGCTTAAATTCTCTATTCCCCTTATTAGCTTTGTGGCCCTTTTTCTTTTTCTAGGTCTGCAATGTCTTTTTTTGAGATCAGTTCCCTAGAACTGCACTCAAGGTGAGGTCTTACCAGGGATTTATATAGTGACAGAATTATGCTTACCTCCCTTGAATCAATGCCTCTCTTCCTACATTCTAGTATTGTCATGGACCAGTGGCATACACCAGCCTAGAGGGGTGATCCGGTGGTCTAACTCTGGGCAGGCGGTGCCACGGGTTCTCCTTTTCCCCTCTGCCCTACCATCAGGGGCTGAGACTGGCATGGATACCGGGCTGCAAGAGCAATCCCTTTTCCCTTTGTATTTCATCATGTGTTGCAGTGACTGAACTTTGCTCTGAAAGAGCTGATCTCTAACCCCTTTCCGCCTAACCGGGCCCCAGACGGAATCTTATGGAACTACTCGCCGGCTGGGAGCACCAAAGATACCCTGCTGAACTTTAACCTAGATCACTCTGGAAGCCCATTGCTCCAGGACTCTGCTCTTTTGGGGACTTATAATACACTCGGTGGGGCATGGGCTGGGGTGATTACAAAGAGGGAGCTCACTACGAAACTGGGGTTTTCTGCCAACCTCTTTAAGGGACTACGCCCACGTACCTTTACCACCCTGTCACTCCGGTCCCCAGCCATGCTACCATGACGCTTTTTTGACCGTGACCCCTGGGGATCAGGTGCTATTAAATGGTACCTGGGAATAGCTGCTGCTGCTTCCTACGGATCACCCCAAAATCTCGACCTACAGGATGTGGGTATCTCAGTTCCCATAGCTGCTATGGAGGCACCAGGATGTCTGGGAAAGGGTATTGTTCTCTAATGGGATTAAGCACAGATGGCAATTGTGTATAAATACTGTGAGTTTGTGTAAATTAAACAGTTCTTGTTTCACCTTATTACAGGTCTTGTCTAGTTATTAGGGTGGGCTACTTGCTAAGATCACTTCCAGCACGAAAGCTACAGGTTCCAGGGTTGAAGACGGTCCTTTTAGGTGGAGATACTCTATTGGGGTATCTGGAGTCTGTCACAAGTATCTTATTAGCCTTAGAAGCCGCTGACCTGCATTGTGCACCCATCTATAGCTTGTTATCTATAACTATTCCCAAATCCCTTTCCTCCTCTGTTTGGCTAAGCCTTGTCTCATTTAAATAATACATTGTCTGCTTATTTTTACTTCCAAAATGTAGAACCTTGCATTTTCCGGTATTAAATCAAATTTTCCATTTACCTGCCCATACTTTTTGCAGATCCCTTTGTAATGAAAGTTCATCCTGCTCTGACCTAATGATCTAACATAACTTAGTATCATCTGCAAAAATAGAGATGTTGCTATTTAATCCTTGCTCCAAGTCATTTATAAAATATTAAAAAGAACAGGGCCCAGCACTGATCCCTGGGGGACTTCACTGATTACCTTTGTCTAATCTGAGTATGATCCATTTACTACTACTCGTTGCTCCCTATCTTTCATCCAGTTATTTATCCATGAGCTAACATTTTCAGCTATTCCCAGTCCCTTAATTTTGTACATTAATCTCTCATGTGGCACTGTATCAAATGCCTTTGCAAAATCTAAGTACAGGTATATCACATCAACTGATTCCCCTTTAACAATATTTTTACTTACTTCTTCGTAGAATCTAATTAGATTAGTTTGACATGATCCATTTGTCATAAAACCATGCTGCTGATTTGAACTCATAGGGGTATATTTATAAAAGTGTGAGCAGTCATGATACGATGTAGCGTATCATGTCCGCTGCACATCAATAAATGCTGACAGCATCCGCTGTCAGAATTTATCATTGCACAAGCAGTTCTTGTGAACTGCTGGTGCAGTGTCGCCCACTGCAGATTTGTGGCCAATCGGCCATTAGCAGGAGGTGTCAGTCAACCCGATCATATTTGATTGGGTTGATTTCTGTCTGCGGCCTCAGAGCAGGCTTTAGACCGCTGCTTCATAACTTCTGTTTCCGGCGATCTTGATAAATCGGCCCCATAATCTTGTTTATACAAATATACTCATTAATAAAATCCCTTATAATCCCTTCAAGTATCTTCCCCACTATATACCCCTATGAGTTCAAATAGAACAGTTTGCTGTCTTCCAGGGCTTGTGTCAGGCATACTGGGGAGCGTATTGATAGATTGTTAGAGGGATGTAGGTCTGATCCTGCAGTCATGGTGCATATTGGTACTAATGAAGGAATCAGCGGGAGATGGAGAGTCCTAAAAAATAACTTCAGTGAGATAGGTAGCAAGCTTAAAGCAAGGACCTCCAAAGTAATATTTTCAGAGATATTACCAGTGCCGTGTGCTAACTCAGTAAGGCAGAAGGAGCTAAGGTCTGTTAATTCATGGCTAAAAACATGGTGGTCACATTAGAAAGTATAGAGGAAAGCACACCAAATAGCAGCAGAAAGCACATGAAAATTAAATGTATGACAACAAATGCAAGAAGCATGACGGGTAAAATGGGGGAGCTGGAGTTCTTAGTTGCAGAAGAGGACTATGATGTTATCAGTATAACTGAAACCTGGTGGGATGATTCACATGACTGGGCAGTTAACTTAGAGGGGTATACTTTATTAAGGAGTGACAAGAATAATTAAAGGTGTGGAGGAATCTTCATGTATATTAAACCTAACCTTAACCCTACAATAAGGGAAGATATTTATGATACAAGTGACAATGTAGAGACCCTGTGGGTTGAAATAAAGAGTGGGGGGGGAAATCCTAAAAAAATATTACTAGTAACATGCTACAAGCCCCCCCAACATTAGTGACCCGGAGGAAACTCAACTACTAATCCAAACAGGTAAGGCTACTAATAACAGTGCTGTAATTATGGGAGATTTTAAATACCCTGATAAAAACTGAGCCAATGAAACTAGTAAGTCAGCTAAGTGGGATAGATTTTTAAATGTTCTCAGGGATAATTCTTGTCACAATTAATAGAGGAGCCAACTCGGAGTAAAACTATATTGGATTTAGTACTATCAAACAATACAGATATAATATCAAACATAGAAGTCAAAGAACATTTGGGTAACAGTGATCATAACATGGTCACATTTGAAATTTATTTTCATATGCAATGTCTTAAAAGTTTAACTAAGACTTTTAATTTTAAGAAAGCAAAATTTAAGTAGATTTAAGAAAATCATTAAATAATATAAATTGGGACAATGTATTCTCTAGTAAAAATACAGAAGATAAATGGATAATATTTAAAACCTTTTTAAATAAATATACATATCAACAAATAACATATGGTTATAAAAATAAAAATAAAAAATCAAAGCCAATGTGGCTAAATAAAAATGTGTTAAGAGAAATTAGGAAAAACGTAGGGCATTTAAATTATTCAAAGAAAATAGTACAGACTCAACATTCCATATTTATAAGGAATGTAACAAAGCATGCAAAAAAGCAATGAAATTAGCCAAAATTTAAAATGAAAAATTAATTGCAAAAGATTCTAAGTCTAACCCTAAAATGTTCTTCAAATACATAAATAGCAAAAAATCTAAGAAGGACAATATAGGTACATTAAAATGCGTGGAGAGAAAACTCAATCGGAAGACAGTCCGGACCTGCAGCCTTGTTTGTTTTAGCTGTTTTAATTGCTGCACCTATCTCATCTATATTTATCGGTTTATTAATCTCTACCATAATCTCTGCAGGGATTTTAGGAATCTTTATCTTATCCCAGAAGATTTTTTTCCCATCCACTCCATGTTCCTCCGCGCTGTATAACTTACTAAAATATTCATAGAAGGTTTTGATAATGTCCGGATTATTAGTGACTCTTCTCGAATTAACTCTAATGGCTGTTATACTATTACGATGAGTTGCTTTAGTTAACCTGGCTAAGAATTTAGTTGATCTACCAGTGAAACCAGCGTATAAAGCTTTTTATCTTTGCATCTCCAAAGTAATCTTCTGATGGATAAATATATCTATTTTATCGGATTTTGCAACCACATATAGTTCCTGCGCTTGAGCAACTATTTAATTCATATTTTATTAAACATAATAAATGTTCACCATATTTCGCATCTGCACTTATATCTTTAATCCCCAAAAAACACAAAGACCTTGAACTTCCAGAATCATACAGGCCCATCTCTGTATTAAATACGGATTACAAACTTCTAGCTACTATCTTAGCAAAGAGACTAAAACCATTTTTAGGCTTAATAATACATGATAACCAGGCTGGATTTATGTCCGGGAGGAACCCAGCTAAGAATATTAGAAAGGTGATGACATTAGTGGATTTTTTTTGGAACAAGTTTAAAACATCTAGACATCGAGACACGGTCGACTTAGCGTTATTGACAATTGACGCAGAAAAGGCGTTCGACCGCATCTCATGGAACCATCTATTTTATTCTTTAGAGCAGTTTGGCCTGACTGGTCATATATATGATTATATTCACTTATTATATTGTGAGCCGACCTCATCACTACTTATTAATGGAGAGATTTCACAGCGATTAGTACTTTACAGGGGCAACCGTCAGGGTTGCCCATTATCTCCACTGCTTTTCAATATATCTCTAGAGCCGTTGGCGATTTGGTTTCGGCAACAGTTGGACGGGATTCACATTAGAGATCAAAAATTGGTGTTGTTAATGTACGCTGACGATATACTTTTATGTCTGAGCAATGTAAAGAGAAGTCTTGTCCATTTATTAAATATGATCAAAATATTTGGCTTAATTTCCGGGTACAAAATCAATTTCGGTAAGTCTGAATTATTATGGCTAAATAAAAAAGACCAATGTATCAGTCATCCATTTAGGGAAGCTCGACAGATAACCTATCTAGGTATTAAGTTAAGTGCAAACTCAGATAACTGGTATAAATTGAATTTTAGTAAATGTTTCCGAGAATGTGGGGAAAAAAATGGAAGAATGGAAAAACTTACCATTATCTCTTTGACAGCTAGGGTGATGCTTATAAAAACTATTCTATTTCCAAAACTGTTATATTTTATACAAAATATTCCAATTCCTATTCATAAAGCAGATATTGATAAATACAATAAGGCGTGTACTAAACTTTTATGGAAAGGCGCTAGGGCTCGTATTGCAGTGTCTCGTCTTATGAATAATAAAGACGCGGCTGGTCTCAACCTTCCCAATTTACAATTTTATAGTCTGGCTGCACGTGTAAAGGTTGCGGCGGATTGGTTAACAAAACAAGATCAGGTCTCTGCAGAAGCATGGGAATCTTCCTTGGTAGCTCCTTTCCATTTGGATGCTATTTTGCATTGTCCAATGAACGCCCTACCATCATTTCTTTTCTCATTAATAACTTTTAGACATATTATTCTTGCTTGGCAAAAATGTTGTGGGGTTATTGGTTGTTCCCCTTACGTTTCTAAATATTTACCCATTACCGGCAACCCTATCTTTTCACCTGGTTTGACAGATGAAGTTTTTAGATTTTGGACTTCTAAAGGGCTGGTATATGTAAGACAAATGTTAGACGTAAATCTTGTTCCCTTAACTTTTACGGATTTAAGCAATCAGTTTGGACTGGGAAAGAAAGATTTCTACGCGTATCTGCAATTGAGACATTTTATACTTGAATTAAAACAAAGATACGGAACGGATTGGTCACTGCGGGAATTTCAATCAAATATCAATATGTTCCAAAGAGGCATATATTCGTTAGCACCGTTTTATTTTTGTCTTAATCAAGGCCCCTCTGATGCACAAAGGGAATATATAAGTACAAAATGGTCTAAGTTTTTCCCGGAGATAGATAGTCAAGTAATAGTGAATGCTTTTAAAGTTACTGAAAAAAGTTGGGTGCTGACCTCATGGAGAGAGACACAGATTAAGATAGCTCTTATGACATATCTAACCCTGCTTAAATTATCAAGATGGTTTAAATCTAAGATTACGTGTCCTAAATGTAGCTCTACCATGGCAGATCTTTGGCATTGCTTCTGGTCATGCCCAAAGATTGGGCAATTCTGGGCTAAAGTAAATTACTGGCTGAATGTAACACTCAAATTGGAATATCTGTTACAGCCGATATAAAAAAAAATTCTAGTCAAACCTCAGGTAACTTTGCGAAACTCAAAATTAATTAATCTGATTATATTTCTCGGCCGTAATATAATATAGAGAGTCTGGAAAGCTAAAACACCGCCCCGCTTGAAAGAACTTAAAAATGCTCTAACAGCACAATTTACATTGGAACAAGGTAATCTGCAAAACCCCTCGGATGCTCGATTAGCTTTGTTTTTTAAACAATGGAAAACTTTCATCTTTTCATTCCCAATTGAGGCTCAAGTTAGTTTAGTTAAACCCTTAAGGAATTCTATCTATATTCAATTACAGGTACTGGCCGGAGACTTTCCCAATGCTTGGCTTAGTGATAATTCGGCTGGATGGATGGGTACTGGGTAGGGGGTGGAGGGGGGCGCGAGATGGAGGTAAAATTGTTCCCTTTTTTTTTTTTTTTTTGCGGGCATAACTTAACAGAAAGTACACTGTACAAGATAAAGTGGCACTGCTTAGTTTGCATAGGAGCCAAGGGATTAGTAGGATAGATGGATAGAGGGTAAAAGTAGTAGGTAGTTAGATTATAGTTGGAGTGTTAGGTGGTCTCTAGATATTGAGTGTAAAGATATTTGTTAGCATAACGGGATTCACACGTAATGATTTATCAGAGACAGAAAAATTAGGCTTGGTATTGAATCAGAGATATTCACTTGTAAAGTAAGTTGGGGTCTATATAACCCCTTTCTCAGGTTACTGGAACAAATTTCTGTTTTTGTGTTAATGTATAAATGTTTAATCCTGTTTTAGGTGATCACCTAAGTTAGTTGTTTTTTTGCTTTGTTTTTTTTAAGTGTATATAATATTTCATGTCTTTGAACATGTTTATTTGTAAGATGCGTATTAATTTAGGCTGATATTGTTCAAGATGTTTAAATCTATTTTGAAAAATCTAATAAAGAAGAGATATAAAAAAAAAAATGCGTGGAGAGTAGCATGATAAATAATGACAAGGAGAAAGCTGAGGTACTAAACCAGGAAGGTTGGATGACCATTGGATGATACTTTGGAACAAAATAGAACATGCCAGTCCATACCATTAACTGGGTTATGTTTAGAAGATATCAGGAAAAAACTGGATAATATTAAGGTAAATAAAACTTCAGGCCTAGATGAAATACACCCAAGGGTGTTAAGGGAACTTAGCACTGTTATAGACAAACCACTACTCTTAATTTTTCAAGACTCATTATCCTCAGGCATGGTACCGCCGGATTGGCGTAAAGCTATTGTGGTGCCACTCTTCAAAAAGGGAAGCAGGGATGATCCAGGAAGCTATAGACCAGTTAGTCTGACATCAATAGTGGGAAAGATATTTGAAGGAATTATAAGGGATTATATTGATGATCATATTCGTGTAAACAAGATTATGAGTTCTAATCAGCATGGTTTTAGGAGAAATAGATCATGTCAAACTAATCTAATTAGATTCTACAAGGAAGGAAGTAGAAATATAGATAAAGGGGAATCAGTTGATGTGATATACTTAGATTTTGCAAAGGCATTTGATACAGTGCCACATGAGAGATTAAAGGGACAGTAAACCTAAAAAATAATGTTATATAATTCTGCACATAGTGCAGAATTATATAACATTATTTTAGTGCTATCATTATAAAACCTTTTTTCCATTTAAAGCATTATGAAGTAACCGGGTGGCATTATAAAGTGGCCGGGTTGCATTATTTAATAGCAGGGTGGCATTATGAAATGGCCAGGTGGCATTATGAAGTAACCGGGTGGCATTATGAAGTGGTCGGGTGGCAGTATGAAGTAGCTGGGTGACATTAAGAAGTGGCCGGGTAGCATTATGAAGTAACCGGGTGGCATTATAAAGTGGCCAGGTGGCATTATGAAGTAACCGGGGGCATTATGAAGTAGCCGGTTGGCATTATGAAGTGGCCAGGTGGCATTATGAAGTAACCGGTGGCATTATGAAGTGGCCGGGTGGCATTATGAAGTAACCGGGTGGCATTATGAAGTGGTCGGGTGGCAGTATGAAGTAGCTGGTGACATTAAGAAGTGGCCGGGTAGCATTATGAAGTAACCAGGTGGCATTATGAAGTAACCGGGTGGCATTATGAAGAGGTCGGGTGGCAGTATGAAGTAGCTGGTGACATTAAGAAGTGGCCGGGTAGCATTATGAAGTAACCGGGTGGCATTATGAAGTAACCGGGTGGCATTATGAAGAGGTCGGGTGGCAGTATGAAGTAGCTGGTGACATTAAGAAGTGGCCGGGTAGCATTATGAAGTAACCGGGTGGCATTATAAAGTCGCCGGGTTGCATTATGAAGTAGCAGGGTGGGGATAGTTTTATATTTTCTAATATTATTATATTTTTTGATATCCAAAGCACAAATTGATTGCATAATTTAACATGAATGTATTTAATTATAATTTGTGCAATAAAAAAAACTTTTTCAATATTAGCTAATTTTAGCTTAATATTGGCTAAAATTTTAGCCGGGTGTTCCATAAAATAAGCTGAGTGGTGCACACACTAAAAAGGTCCTGGGGAGAAGACTGCTCTATTATATGTCACTAGATTAAATAAAGTGGAATTGCATAATTAACAGATGCATAATAAAAAGGCAATGCAATATCAATTACTCTGAATTTTGAGCAGTAGATTTTTTTCTAAGAAATTTCAAAATTTTCTTAATTTTGCTGGCGGCTTCCTGTATCATGTGACTGCCAGGTGGCATTATGAAGAAGCAGGGTGGAATTATGAAGTTACTGAGTGGCATTATGAAGTAGCTGGGTGGCATTATGAAGTAGCAGATGGCATTATGATGTAGCAGATGGCATTATGAAGTAGCTAGGTGACATTATGAATTAGCAGGGTGGTGTTATGAAGTAGCAAGGTGGCATTATGAATTAGCAGGGTGGTGTTATGAAGTAGCAAGGTGGCATTATGAAGAATCAGAGTAGCATTATGAAGTAGCTGGTGGCATTATGAAGTAGCCGGGTGGCCTTATGAAGTGGCCAGGTGGGTGGCATTATGAAGTAACAGGGTGGCATTATTAAGTAACCGGGAGGCATTATGAAGTAGCCGGGTGGCATTATGAAGTGGCCGGGTGGCATTATTAAGTAACCGGGAAGCATTATGAAGTAGCCGGGTGGCATTATGAAGTAACTGGATGGCATTATAAAGTGGCCGGGTGGCATTATGAAGTAGCAGGGTGGGGATAGTGTAATATTTTCTAATATTATTATATTTTCTGATATCTAAAGCACAAATTGATTGCATAATTTAACATAAATGTATTTAATTATAATTTGTGCAATAAAAAAAAACATTTGAAATATTAACTCATTTTAGCTTCATATTGGCCGGGTGTTCCATAAAATAAGCTGAGTGGTGCACACACTAAAAAGGTCCTGGAGAGAAGACTGCTCTATTTATATGTCACTAGATTAAATAAAGCGGAATTGCATAATTAACAGATGCATAATAAAAAGGCAATGCAATATTAATTACTCTGAATTTTAAATGAGCAGTAGATTTTTTTTCTAAGACATTTCAAAATTGTCTTTATTTTGCTGGCGGCTTCCTGTATCATGTGACTGCCACCAGCCAATCACAGACTCATATACGTATAAACAGTGAACTCTTGCACATGCTCAGTAGGAGCTGGTGCCTCAGAAAGTGTAAATATAACTGTATCATGTGACAACCATCAGCCAATCACAGATTCATATGCATATACACTGTGAACTCTTGCACATGCTCAGTAGGAGCAGGTGCCTCATAGCACTGGTACCTATAGTATATAATATACAAACTAGTTCTACCTCCCAGTATGCTAACGGCACCATCCTACCAGCTGTACCCTACCCATGTTACATGTCTCTGACAATCAAGGGGTCTTAGATTGTATTTCTTAATGTATAAAGCACCATGTCAATAGAAGGACGTTACTAGATTTCTCCTACCTGAGAAATACATGAACTATAATCACACTTAAAGGGACATAAAAGGTATGAATCAGATAGAACAGCACTTTAAGAACCTTTTCAGCTCTGTTTTTAAATTTAATTTTTCTGTTGAAAAGCAGTTAGGATCTGGAGCAGCACTATTGGAAGCTAGCTGCTGATTGGTAGCTACATACACATGCCTTGAAACACTAGCTCAGCAAATATGCTCAGGTAGCTCCCATACAGCACTGCTGCTCTAGGACTGACTTTTCAACAAAGTAAAATGAAAAGTCTCTTAAAACAGCATGCGTTACCCAAAGCATGAAAGTTTTATTTCATGTTCCTTAAAGCTGACATTTAGTAATAATCACTTTTGCAAGACCTGTATTAATAAATACAATTACATTACACTATAAATACTGAGCTTTTCACCATAGATGCAGATCTGTGTTTCACGTGGGTTTAAAAGTGTTGTCTGCTAATAGCTCCTCCCATCTGTAAACATTAGCATCATTCCCAGCATGCAGATGGGCGCTATAAGTATAATAAAGTAAAAGTGCTGTCTGCTGATAAAGTTTCCCCCCCCCCCCCATAAACATTAGTATCATTCCCAGCATGCAACTGGGCTCTCTGTGAGACAGGGAACTCTATGTGTATTATAAAGTTAAAGTGCTGTCTGCTGATAGCTCCTCCCACTTATAAACATTAGTATCATTCCCAGCATGCATTTGGGCTCTCTGTGAGGCAGGGCACATTATAAGTATAATAAAGTAAAAGTGTTATCTGCTAATAGCTCCTCCCACCTGTAAAAATTAGCATCATTCCCAGCATGCAGATGGGCTCTCTGTGAGGCAGGGCACGCTATAAGTATAATAAAGTAAAAGTGTTGTCTGCTGATAGCTCCTCCCACATGTAAACATTAGCATCATTCCCAGCATGCAGATGGGCTCTCTGTGAGGCAGGGCACGCTATAAGTATAATAAAGTAAAAGTGCTGTCTGCTGATAAAGTTCCCCCCACCTATAAACATTACTATCATTCCCAGCATGCAACTGGGTTCTCTGTGAGACAGGGAACTCTATGTGTATTATAAAGTAAAAGTGTTGTCTGCTGATAGCTCCTCCCACCTATAAACATTAGTATCATTCCCAGCAAGCATTTGGGCTCTCTGTGAGGCAGGGCACGCTATAAGTATAATAAAGTAAAAGTGTTGTCTGCTGATAGCTCCTCCCACCTGTAAACATTAACATCATTCCCAGCATGCAGATGGGCTCTCTGTGAGGCAGGGCATGCTATAAGTATAATAAAGTAAAAGTGTTGTCTATTGCAGTAATGTGCAGTCAGGGGAGGCAGTCAAGGCACTGCCTCACCTGTGTCATCATGAGAAAAAATATATTTATTTTTTTAAAATATTAGATGTAATCTATGTAGAGAGGCAGTGAGCAGGATTGCTTCACTCCATTGTGCAACATGACTGTGTACTGCTTAGGAGCTGCAAGGGCCAGCACCACCCAGTGTCATGATCATTTTCATTGCTGCCAATAAACCCCCAATTGAGGCAACTCTCATAGCTGCATCATGGGGGGGCAACTAGTATAACACAGCCACACTTGTGTTTGGTTCACAACAGTAAATGACAGCATCAGGGCCAGGCAGGAGCGTGATTGGAGTGGAGACAAGACGAGATCAGCAGCACTGACTGCACAGGAAGAGACAGAGTGGTGGGAAGAACTGTCCGGGAGCATTCAGTGCTGCAGAGGACTGATTAGCTTGCTCAATTAGACACACAGGTAGGACAGGAGTCGGAGGAGTCTGACGACTTCACTTCAATAAAAGGTAAGATTAGTCCTAGCACTGAGTAGTGCCTGCCTGGTGGAGGGTAGTAGTATGTGGTGTCAGGGTCAGCTCCAGAATGAATGAAATGGGGGGGGCATTTTTTTCACAAGGGGGCATGCATTTACAAAGCATGTATGAGAGTCAAAATAAGAGCAGACCTACAAATTCTGCAGGAAAGTTTAGCTTCTGGCTGGCTTATTCCCCACTATTAACATTTGGAGAATATGTGCTAAATCACTAGGTAAAAGAATGAAGTCTAAATCCTATGCAGTGCACTAAAACAGAGCCATTAAACTTGAGACTCATTCTCAAATCTCAATCATGTCCCCTAAACAGAAATGCACCCCAAACCCCCCAATGCAATTAACCCCTTTGTTTACAATAACAGTGAGGATACTAGGTTTTCCGGTACTGGTAATTTTTTATATTAGATTTAGCTATACCTGTTTCGCAATAACTAACGGATATCAGGCTACTTAGTACAACCTATGTACTGTGAACCTATAAGAATATGATTCTATCATATAAATATGTCTATAAAAGGTTACCGGCTTCTATTGACGCCTCAAAAGTGCACTGTGATCTGAGGCGTCGATAGAAGCCTGTAGTTATTTATAGACTTATATTTATATGATACAATTATATTCTTATCATGGTCTATTATTTAAGAAAATTAGTAACTCAGGATAGTTAGGTAAAATTAATACGGTTAAAGACAAGACCAAAAAGTCTCTAACTTCCAAATCCAAAAAAGAGGTTAAGACACGGAGCTCCTTGCAGATGCGTGATACAACCTCACAGTTCGGCAGCTAACTCCACCCCCAGCATGCAGCATTACATAACAATTCATTATTTTATTTATTATTTTTAAAGTGTATGATCATATCAATATATTTTGAGGGGGCACAGCATGCCATTTGGGTGGGCATTGCCCCCCAATGCCCCCCCTTGGAGCCGACCCTGTGTGGTGTACTGAGGGTCACCAAGGCAGAACATGGTGTGATCTGAGATGTTATTGCAGAAAATGCAGAATGTCTGCAGAAAGAACAGGACACATGCAGGAACTGTTAGCTCTTTTGCTTTGCAGAACTGCTCCGCATCAGGCTGTTCTTTTCAAACGGATCTTTGCTCTGGCTGCACTGTGTAAGTTTTCCATCACACAGTGCAACCAGAGAGAAACACTGTTTGAAGAGAACAGTCAAATATGGAGTAGGACTGGTTCTCATGGATTTTTTTCAACACCATCCCCTAACCTTTCAAGGTCTGCAATGCTATGACACCTGAATGTAAGAAATTCTTATGAGCAATGCACCTTTTTTATTACTAAATTTTTACTTATAATTGTTTATAATTTTACCTTATAATTGTAAATAAGTTAGACTAACAGCAAAGGAAACACATTTATTCAAGAGACATTTTATAAAAACTCTGCAGCTAATTTGCAATAAGATTTTCAGCTGCTGTAATATATTATACAACTTTAAAATTGCTTTATTCTCCAGTTAATTAAAACATTGTAATTGAGATGGTGCTTCAGTGTACCTGCCTAATATAAAATGAATTTAATTTCAAAATGACCTGCAGAAATGTTTTCACTAAAAAAATCTCATCGCAGAAAGTGAAAAAAGGTCTTCCTCTGGGCTGAGGGTACATCTGTTACCACTCTTGTGGTCGTTCTTCTGTGACTGCAGCCGCTGTTTGAACTCTGCCTGCCTGCTCTTCTGGCAATACAAGCCTCACCCTATGAGAGAGGCTGCCGAACCCGCTCCCTAGCAGATGGAGTGACTAGAGCTCTGTAAGGAGTTTTTTTTGTTCAGTTCCCTAGGGTTGGGAACAGGTAGTGCAGGCTGATTCCATGCAATATACAAACCCTCTGAAACAATCAATACAGTCTGATCTACAGCAGCTTTCTGCTCGGTGACAGGCAGTAGGGAGAAGGTTCTCAAAACAGGGAAAATCATGTGTGCCTGGGATGAGGATGAAGGTGTGGTCATATTATTATGTTCAGATCTGTTTACAAGATTAGCTGTTCACTTTATGGAACATCTTTATAGTACAATTTACCGGTAAACTGGCATGAACACATACTGGCAATAGGTACATTTCAATAGCTGCAGAGCAAGAAAATAATTGTTAGTAATAATTCTTGCACATAAAATACATCATTGCCAAGAGACACTAGGTCTGGGCACAAGGAGAAAAATGAATATAAAAAGAAAGCTTTAGGAGACTAAACAACAGCTTTAAACCCCTCTAAATAATTGTGCCCCTGATATATTTTTAGTTTTGGCAACTTTATAATTTATTTCACCCTTTTAAAATAATATCCAACCTGGGGCACACAGTGCACAATATATAATTCCACTCTATTTAGCTATCCCCTTCATGGTCATTTGATGCTGCTGCTAATACTCTAATTTCTAATGCACAGAGCTTTGTAAATATTACCATTTATGACACTAAAAGTGATGTTTAAAGAAATAGAAAGCTTACAATTAAAATGTGCATGGGTGCATTTAAAGTCTAAATAGAAGTATTTGTGCAATGTACTTCCATAAGCAAATATGCTTCTACTAAAACATTGATTGCTGCGGCATATGCAAATATTCTGTTAGCCTTATCAGGCACCAGCATTCAAACAACACACTGTCTCAAAAAGTCAGCGGTGACTTGTACACAAATTAAGTCTTCACAGATGCACTACACATCACTGCCAGCACTCTGAGCAGGTGTTGTGTTTTAACCCTGATCCTCTTTCACACGTAGCATATGTGTGTATGCTCCTGAAACTTTTTTTTTACAAGAAGTGCCTCACAAGCCTCTGACCTCCCCGCACATTACTGGTCTGCTGATATAGCTACTCCCACCTGTAAAAATTAGCATAATTCCCAGCATGCAGATGGGTTCTCTGTGTGGTACGGAATCATATTTGTATAATAAAGTAAATACAGTTTAAGAGGAACATTAAAGTCATTTAAAATGTCAAAAAGAAAATTAACGTCAATTTAAAAAGTTTCTTTATTAATGATTTGCAAAACTACCTGAGAACTCAGATTTGTTTATCTCATCTCCATTAATTGTAGGCAATTAAAGGGCCATAAAACCCAATATTTTTCTGTCATGATTTAAACAGAACTTGTGAATTTAAACAACTTTCCAGTTTACCTCTATAATGTAATTTGTTTTGTTCTCTTGCTATCCTTTGTTGATAACGATGCATAGGTAAACTCAGGAGCTGCTGATTGGTTGCTGCACATACTGTATATGCCTCATGCTAGTGGCTCACCCAAATCATAAACTAGCTCCCAGTAGTGCATTGCTGCTTCTTCAACAAAGGATACCAAGAGAATAAAGTAAATAAGATAATAGAAGTAAATTGGAAATTTGCTTAAAATGATATTCTCTTTCTGATTGTAAAAGAAAAAAATGTGGGATTGATGTCCCTTTTAAAGTTTGTTCCAATGCTCTAAACAATCACTCTCTAGTATGAAGCTGGATTATGCAATTTGCAGGAATTTGAAGAAAACCTAGGTTCCAGAATTTACTTTTTGTTTCTGCTGGGCACATGCCAGTGCCCCTGGTATTAGTCTATATTTGCCATCTGTGTGGTCACATCAGTAAAGACCCAGTGCCACATGTCATTTTGTCAATAGCCTTTTGCTAGTATGTGTCAGGTTTCTTTAGTATTGTATCACTATTATGGCGTTATGTGTTTACATGCCTGCTGTGTGAGCTTTGTAGGCACTGAGACCCCTTTTTTCTCTGTACAATTAGCATCACCATGAGACTTTTCTCATTGCATTAGGTAGGGTTTGGTAAAATATTCCCTATGATTAGTCTGCCTTTACAGTTACTTCCCCCTCCGAGCTGCAATAAAACAGTTATTTTCCTGCAACTCTCTAGTTATAGCTCCCAAACTGAAGCCCAAAACATCACATTGGGCCAAGTTCAAAGTCCAGTATTATTTGCTTTGCTTCTTCTGGCTTCTAACTGATAATATTTTACATAGCAATATACAATTATTTTCTGCTCCAAGGGAGATTTATTTTTCCATCTCCAGATCTACAGAGTTTTTATGGAACATGTGACATGAAGTGAATCTTTTGGGTCTGTACCAGTGGAATTAGTGCAGCCGGTCTTCAGAACACAAGGTTTATGTTGTTGATATAAATATAGCAATTGTCCTTAAAGGGACAGTCTAGTATAAATTAAACTTTCTTTATTCAGATAGGACTTTTAATGTTAATCAACTTTCCAATTTATTTTTATCATCAAATTTGCTTTTTTCTCTTGGTATTCTTAGTTTAAACTAAACATAGGTAGGCTCACATGCTAATTTCTAAGCCTTTGAGGGCTGCCTCTTATCACATGCTTTTTAAATCTCTTTTCAACACAAAGAGACAGAAAGTACACGTGGGCCATATAGATAACACTGTGTTCAGGCACAGGGGGTTATTTAAGATCTAGCACAAAACAATGCTAAATTTAAGACAATAGATAATAAACAGTCACAGTCATGTCATCAGGGGGCTGGAAGAAGGTTCCTAGATACAAGGTAATCACAGATGTAAAAAGTGTATTAATATAACTGTGTTGTTTATGCAAAACTGGGGAATCTATCTTTTAAAACAATAACAATTCTATGGTAGACTGTGCAGCCCAAGGCAAGTGACCTTACTTGTGAGAAAATCAATAGTTGTGCATCCTCCGTGTCTCTACTAATCAGCAGACATTATAGCACATTTCTGCAGTTCCAGATCTTGCTTAGAGTTGATAATAATTTCACAGGCTATAGAATAGATTAAGCCTATAACAGGAGCGAGTGTTATTCTAAACCAGGGATGGGAAACCTTGGCACTGATGTTTCAGAGCTACATTACCCATGATGCTTAGGCACTCTGAAGTCCAGTTGAGCATCATAGGAAATGTAGTTCTGAAACATCTGGGGGACCAAGGTTCCCCATCCCTGTTCTAGACAAACAACCAAAACCATTAGGGAAGTCGTTATCATTAGATTAAAGGAACATACAACTCAAAATCTTTCTTTCATGGTTCAGATAGAACATACGATTCTATTTAACTTCTAGTGTCAAATTTTCTTTGTTTTCTTGTTATCCTTTGTTGAAAAGCAGGGATGTAAGTTCAGGAGTGTGCACGTGTCTTTAGCACTATATGGCAGCAGTTTTGCAACAATGTTATACATTAGCAAGAGCACTAGATGGCAGCACTATTTCCTGTCGTGTAGTGCTTCAGACATGTGCACGTTACCTATGTAGATAGCTCTCCAACAAAGAATAACACGAGGACAAAGCAAATTTGATAATAGCTGTAAATTGGGAACTTTTTTTTTTTTTAATTGTATTCTTTATCTGAATAATGAAAGACAATTTTAAGGTTTCATGTCCCTTTAAGAGATTGTTCAGTATTTCCCATATGTCCCTTTTGTGGATAATTCTGTTGCAGCCTCATTATCCTGGGGATGCAGATTTTTTGTTAGAGGTCAGGTCAGGGTGACCCTGTCTACTCTTGAATAAAATCGCTGTTATCATTTTGTGCTGGATTCTAATGGTAAATAAAAACTCATTGTGCACTGTTCCCAGCATGAATTGATTTACAGTGCAGATTACAGGGCTGTGGGAAAACACATTTTAACACAAATATAGCAGTTTTAATGTTTGTAATATGCAGAAATATATCCTCTATGATTATGTCCCTTTAATATCAGATAAACCTTCCAGTCATCAGAAGCTGCAAACTGTTACATTAATTATAAATATGTAAGTTGTGCAGCATCAGAATGAGAAGGATCTGACAAAATCCAAGCAAAGCATTATGGTTAGTGGTTACTAGTGCCAATGTTAAAGGGACAGTAAAGTCATAATTAAAGATTCATGATTTAGATAGAGAATACAATTTTAAACAACTTTCCAATTTACTTCTATTATTTAATTTGCTTCCATCTCTTGATATCCTTTGCTGAAAGGTTTATCTAGGAAAGCTCAGGAGCAGCAAAGAACCTAGGTTCTAGCTCCTGATTGGTGGCTGCATATATATACCGATTGGCTCACCCATGTGGTCAGTTAGAAACCAGTAGTGCCATGCTGCTCCTTCAACAAATACCAAGAGACTGAAACAAATTTGATAATAGAAATAAACTGGAAAGTTGTATAAAATTGTATGTTCTACCTAAATCATGAAAGAAAATTTTTGGGTTTCATGTTCATTTAAGTGCTCATATGATTTTATAATACTCATGTGATTTTATTAAATGTGTTTGTTTAACATGATTTAAAAGGATTCCCTGTTTGCAATGCGGTCATTACATCCCTTTATGCCTAGTGAGGCAAAAGCAGAAATCTTGAGTCTATAAATAAGGACATACGGTAAGGTGAAGGTCGTTAATGGTCTTAAAGGGACACTCAAGTCAAAATAAACTTTTATGATTCAGATATAGCATGCAGTTTTAAGACACATTAAATTTTGCACAGTCTTTTTATATTCACACTTTCCTGGGAACAAGATCCTTCTGAGCATGTGCACAGGCTCACATGGTATACATATACTAGTCTGTGATTGGCTGATGTCTGTCACATGGTACAAGGGGCAGGAAAATGGGAGAACACATAAATTTGCCAGAAAAAAAAAATCCACTGCTTATTTGAAATTCAGATTAGGTGTTATTGCATTGTCTTTTAATTATGCATTTGTTAATTATGCAATTCTACTACATTTAGTGGTCCTTTAAGCATGTTGAAAGTGAAAACATCTTTGCAATTGTGTAATTTGCTGAGTGGAAAACAAAAACCAGCCAAAGGCACCTGCAATGTAACCTTATGGGCATCTGGAAGGATAAAGCATTGTAATTGTACTGTTCATAAACTTTTTATGAAAAAAAGGTGATTGTAACTTATTAATACCATATTTTGGCAGGAGCAAACTGTTAAGATTACTGCAGCTTTTACTGTATCTTTGCACTAACCTTGTTTTATCATTATATGTTAGAAGTGCTGCAGCTTTAAGCTCAGCTCACCACACCCTCTGGGTGTGTCTGGGTCTCTGTGACATCATCAGAAGCCATGTTAGTTTTACTGATGGAACCTGCTAGTAAATAGCCATGTGGCTGTAGCTGAATAAAAGTTATCTAAAGTTCCTGCTGCAGAGTCTCAGTGATATGTGCAAGAGACATCAGACACAAGGTAACAGCACACAACTGAGTGTTCTAATCCTGACTACACACAGAACATAACAGCTGGCGACGAGGATCTGTGGTCTGACCCTATAATGGCACTTATTGGCACCTTACCTGTGTTTGCAGCAGACACAGACAGATGGGACATGTAATGATGTGTATGCTTTATGTTATAGTTTAAGTTCAATAGTTATGCTTAGTTCACTCTGTGCACTACAAACAGTTAACATTTTAGTCATGTGATTGGAGGGGGCGGGCAGTTATTGTTAAGATGGATGCTGCTGAATAAAGTCTGTATTCCTGTTCTCTCTCCTTGCTGTTTGCTAATACATTATAAAGATCATCACATGGTACCAGAAGTGGGGTGAAAAGTGACATGGCAGCAAACAGCAGCACAAAGAACATTCCTTCTCTGGATTTAGAGTCAGGGAACATTTCTGACAATTGGTCAAAATGGAGGGAGCTGATTGAACTTGTGTTTGCAGGCCCAGATGCAGACAGATGGACTGATCAACAGAAGGCAGCACACTTTTTGATATGTGTGGGACAAAAGGGACGTGATGTATGCAGAGCCTGGCAGGCAAGTGGGGATATCACTGCAGATGACAAAAAAAAAACAGAGGTATTGTTTGCAAAGTTTGAAGCATACTGCAATCCAAGGAAAAACATCACAGTGCAGAGGAAAATGTTTTATGAGAGGAATCAGTGTGGAGGTGAATCTGTGGATGAATGGGTGACACAGCTGCGCTTGCTTGCCAAAGACTGTGCTTTTTATGATGCAGGTGATATGATAAAAGACCGTATTCTGATGGGCAGTAAGTTTAAAGAAGTTCAGGAAAAGCTGCTGCAGGAAGAAGATTTAAATCTTGAGAAAGCCATCAGGATTGCTAGAGCATATGAAATGTCAAGAAAGGACATGCAGGTACTGGAAGGAACACAACACCAGATCAGTGCTATAGAAAATCAAAGCAGCAGATACTGGCAAGAAAGAGGACACAAGGGGATAAAAGGCAAGTGGGACACTGGGACAAGTAACACACAAGCAACCTGTGGCTACTGTGGAAACATGCACAACAAAAATGCTGCCTGTCCTGCAAGGTGGCAGTTATGTAATAAATGCAAGAAAAGAGGACATTTTGCCAGGGTGTGTAAACTGTTTTCACATATTGCAAGGACACAAACACAGGCTGTACACGCCATAGAGGACAATGATGACAATGCAGGGTTAGACTCAGATTGCACCCCAATATATCTTGCAGCAGTACAGAAATCACACAAGTCTGCAGATGAAGCAAATGTAACCCTACAGATAGGGGCTCACAAAACTCCAGTCACATTCAAAATAGATACAGGGGCACAAGTAAACTGTGTGCCAAGCCACACATACCTGGAACTCCTTAGAAATGAATTCCCCTTAGAGACTCAAGACCTACCAAAACTGTTGGGATATGGTGGTGAAAAGCTGAAAGTGATGGGTCGCTGCCATGCAAAATGTTTTTACAAGGGATCTGAAAAGGTCTTACAATTGTTTGTGATAGAAACAAAAGCCCCAGCAGTATTAGGTCTAAAAACAAGTAAAGATATTGGACTTGTAAAGATCATTATGGCTGTGGATGGTGGGTGCAGCGAACTGTCAAAGGACAACATTAAGCATGAGTACAGTGATCTATTCAAAGGCCTAGGGTGCCTCCCAGGGATTAGCCGCATACGTATAAAAGAGGGTGCACAGCCTGTCATTCATGCCCCAAGGAAAATACCTCTATCCCTTGAGGCTAAAGTCAAACAAGAACTAACTAGGATGGAGAAGTTGGGGGTAGTAAAAAAGGTCACAGAACCATCAGAATGGGTCAGTTCTATGGTTGTGGTAGAGAAGAAAAACACAGGCGCAATTCGTATTTGCATTGACCCACGTGATTTGAACAAAGTAATAATGAGAGAACACTACAAACTCCCCACCATAGATGATATAGCTCACAAGCTAGTAGGAGCAACAGTGTTTAGTGTACTAGATGCACAATCTGGTTACTGGCAATTGCGTCTTGATGAACCCAGCAGTCACCTGACCACTTTCAACTCCCCCTTTGGACGATGGCGTTTCACAAGGGTACCTTTCGGCATTGCTTCTGCTCAGGAGATATTTCAAAAGAAATCACATGAGTTGATTGCTGGTCTACATGGTGTTGAAGTAATAATTGATGATTTGCTGGTTTATGGAAAGGATCGTACAGAACATGACAAAAACCTTATTGCCTTACTCAAGCGGTGTCGGGAGAAAAATCTTAAACTCAATCCAAACAAAATGCAAATTGGGGTAGAAGAGGTTACATATTTTGGACACCTTCTAACCAAAGAGGGTTTAAAGCCTGATCCAAAGAAGATAACAGCAGTTATTAGCATGAAGGCCCCATCCTCCAGGAAGGAACTAGAGACATCATTAGGCATTTTTAATTATCTATCCAAGTTTTCTCAGGGCCTCGCTCAGCTGACAGCCCCACTACGTGCATTGCTACAAAGGGATGCTATTTGGTCTTGGGACGCAAACATGGAAAAGACATTTGAGAAAGTAAAAAAACTGATCACTAAACATCCAGGGCCAATACTGAAATATTTTGACGTAAACTGCAACACTGTGCTTCAAGTGGATGCATCCCAGTTTGGGTTAGGTGCTGTGCTAATGCAACAAGGACATCCTGTTGCATATGCTTCACGAGCTCTGACAACAACACAAGCCAATTATGCTCAAATTGAGAAGGAGATGTTGGCCATTGTAAATGGATGTGAGAAATTTCACCAGTATATCTATGGTCGCCCAGTGGTTGTGGAAACTGATCACAAACCATTGGAGTACATCATGCAAAAACCACTATCTGCTATACCTCCACGCCTGCAGAGGATGGTTATGAAACTACAACAGTATGATCTCACAGTGAAATATAAACCAGGAAAGGAAATTCCGATGGCAGATACGCTGTCTAGGGTGTTTCCAGAAGGACATGAAGCACGGGATGAACCTGAATTGGAAGAACAGGTACATACAGTACTAGTAAATATTCCAATAGCTGATGTACGGCTGGAAAAAATTAGACAAGATACCAAACAAGATAAAGTACTAGAAAAACTAATTCGTGTCATGTGCAATGGCTGGCCAGAAAAACGAAAGAAGCTTTCTCCTGAGTTGCAGGGATTCTGGCCTGTGAGAAATGAACTATCCTTTCATACGGATATCATATTCATGGGTGACCGTATTGTTATTCCTAAATCACAGCAGGCAGAAATATTGGAGCAAATTCACCAGGGACATTTGGGCATTACTCTTTGTAAGCGCAGAGCACGGGATGTGGTTTACTGGCCTAATTTGGACCTTGATATTGAGACACTTGTGAAGACATGTGAAACCTGCCAGACATTTCAAAAAAACAATGCAAAAGAACCTCTCACACCATGGAACACTCCTTCACGGGCATGGCAGAGACTGGCCACAGATATTTTTCATTTTGAGGACAACCACTACCTGATAGTAGTAGATTACTACAGCAAATTCTTTGAGTTAGTACAGCTGAGAAATCTAAAAGCATCAGCAATCATATGGGCTTTCAAAACAATACTCTCGAGACATGGAGTGTGTGAAGAACTTGTGTCTGATAATGGCCCGCAATTCTCAAGTGCTGAATTCCAGTGCTTTCTGCGTGAATGGGGAGTCAGGCACAAACCAGTAAGTCCGTATCACTCACAGGCCAATGGTTTAGCTGAGAAGTATGTTGGCATAGCCAAATCCATTATCAGAAAAGCACAATCATCAGGGCAGGATGTGTACCTAGGCCTGTTAAACTATCGTGCAACACCCATGGAGGGTTTATGTTCACCTGCACAGCTGCTCATGGGTAGAGCACTGAGGACCACAGTGCCTATTGCACCACAGAAATTGCAGCCTCAGACTATCCCACAGGATCAGGTAACAGGTCAGAGGAACATAAACATGAAAAAGCAAAAGCTGTATTTTGACAAATCTACCAAGTTACTTGGTCCACTCAGGGCTGGGCAAGCTGTGAGACACAGAGTCACTGGGGATACATGGGAACCTGCTCGAATTGTCAGTGAAGCTAATTCACCAAGGTCATATATAATCAAAACCAAGTGTGGACAGAAACTGAGACGCAACAGGCGTCATCTTCGACCAGACACTGCAGCTGATACTCTACTCGAGGAACCAAGCAGCAATGACAATAAAGAGCAAAGCAATGAATGCACAGAATTCCCTAACATGGATGTAAAGTCTACTGAGGACTTTGAGGACAACATAAGTGTATCAGCTTGCGATAATGCTGGGAATGACTCTCAACCTGACACTGATTGTACTGCTAGTGAGCCAGCAGTTACTGAACAGTTTGAGCTATATTGTACAGCAAATAACATAGGAGCAACAAGCTCACTTGGGAGCGTCAAGGCAAATCCCATAGCTGAGTCCTACAGTAATACAATTAAAATGAAATAATTTACCAGTGTTATGGTTAGACAAGGCACTGAAGAGAAAATTGATCCATTGAGAATATATGAACCACTCCTTTGGGGGAAAAAAAAGATCAATTTCCTGCACTATTCAAAGGTACCTGTTTATTAAGGTGTGTCAATAGTTTTCTCTTCTTACAAAAGCTTCACTGTTTCCTGATTTCTTTTTAGACCTCACAATGAAATACTTTATTACGTCACTGTGAGAGAGGAACTCTATTGTCCGACAGACTTTGACAAATGCATTGAAAAAGTTTCTAAGCACGCAAGTAGCAAACCTTAAGCTCATATATAATGCAGTTTTTTGCCCATTTAAGGGTTTATTTTATATATATTTATATTTATATATATATATATATATATATATATATATATATATATATATATATATATATATACACACACACACACACATATATATATACACACACACACACACATATATATATACATACACACACACACACATATATATATATATATATATATATATATATATATATATATACATACACACACACACACATATATATATAGATATACTCACCACAGTGGTCCAGTGCAAAGTCTGTGTATAATACAGCAAATCACTTGCACTCTGCATCTTCATGAAATAAAGTGGGATGGTTTTAACTTTCTATCTGTAATGCTCATGGGATATTTCTATAGTAGTCTTCTTATCCCGGCATCAATTGGAAGGATAAGGAAATATCCCAGAACAAGAACATAGATAAGTAAATGAGGTAACAGTACTCACAGTAGAAGGGCAATCCTTCTCGGCACTACAAGGAATAACTAGAGAGTAGTCAGGCAATCAGAGTTCAGCAATAATCAGGCAATCCACAGTAACAGCAGTTCAGGGGTTAATCAGAAGTGTGGTCAGACAGGCAGAGTTCAGTAAGAATTAGACAATCCAGCAATTCAGGGGTTAAACAGGCAGAGTGGTCAGACAGGCAGAGTTCAGTAACAATTAGGCAATCCAGCAGTTTAGGGGTTAAACAGGCAGAGTGGTCAGACAGGCAGAGTTCAGTAACAATTAGGCAATCCAGCAGTTTAGGGGTTAAACAGGCAGAGTGGTCAGACAGGCAGAGTTCAGTAACAATTATGCAACAGCGGTTCAGCAAAATATAAGCACCCAGGAGTACACACAGCAACACCTATACTTGGGCATAGATGAGAACAACCGAGGTACTTACATAGGAGGCAAGATTTGCGCCAAGGGGAGCACAGGTGGGATCCGTTCTAGCATCAGGAAAGACAGGGCGTCCATCGATGACGTCATCGCTGTGCGCCTGAAGCAACAGTCATGTCCATGGCAATGACCATGACAACGGATTGGCGGCCGGAAATGGAGACAGAGGAGCGGCGTGACATAGCCCCCCACTCAAACCATAATTGGTTTCAAATGTTGAGCAGCATGGAATCTGGAGACCAAAGAAGGAGCATGCACATCACGGGCAGGAACCCAGGAATGAATTGCCACAGAGTAACCCTTCCAGTGAATGAAGTATTGGAGCTGCCTGTGTTTAAGTCTGGAGTCCAGGATCCTAGCAACCTCATACTCCGGCTCCCCTTCAATCATGAGTGGAGAAGGAAGACGTCTGACTTGAGTATACATTGAGTATACTCGTGATTTAGGGTTTGAGCAGGGAGATGTGAAAGACTGGGTGAATGTGTAAGGCCTTAGGGAAGGCCACTCTATAGGCAACAGGAGAAAGTCTCTTGAGAACTTTATAAGGACCAATATATCGAGGCCCTAATTTGTGACAAGGTTGACGTAAGCGGATATGTCAAGTAGAGACCCATACACGATCACCTGCAGAAAAGGCACGAATAGCATCTTGATGATGGTCAGCAAAGCTTTTGTATCTGGAGACAGCTGAGCGTAACTGAGAGCATATTCGTTGCCAATGGATAGTGAGGTCAGTGAAGCGACGTTCTGCAGCAGGAACTCCTGTAGACTGAACAGAAGATGAAAAACACAAGGCTGATAACCAGCTGCAGCTTGTAAAGGAGAGCATTGTAGAGAAGAATGCCAATGAGTATTATTTGCCAGTTCAGCTAGGGGTAACAGCTCAGACCAATTAGTATGCTGTGAATTGACATATGTTCTGAGATAAGCTTCAAGATCCTGATTGGTTCTCTCCGTCTGCCCGTTAGTCTGGGGGTGACAACCAGAGGACAAAGAAACATTGGTTCCAAGTAATTTGCAGAAGCTACTCCAAAAGGTGGAAATAAATTGAGGTCCTCTGTCAGAGATGATATTTATGGGTATACCATGGAGGCGTACCACGTGTAACAGAAACAGAGTGGACAATTATTGGGCTATAGGTAACTTAGATAAGGGTACAAAGTTAGCAAGTTTGGAGAACCGATCCACCACAACCCAGATGACAGTATGATGGTCAGAATGAGGGAGGTCTACAACAAAGTCCATGGCTATGTGTATCCATGGTTCTTTAGGTGTGGACAATGGTTGAAGTAGGCCATGAGGTAGAGAACGGGAGTCTTATTAACAGCACAAGTCCCATTTCATGGTAGGCCACCACACGTGTTGGGAAAGGAGTTTAAAGGTTCTTGTCATGAGCCCAGGATAGCACAGGAGTGCGAAGGTTTGGAGGAATATAAAGGATCTCTGGAGTCACAGGGGCTTCGGAAAGTTTTCTTGACTGGGCACGTTGCAGTCTTTGAAGAAGAGAGGTGTTGAGCTGAGCAACCACAAGGGAGGGTGGCATGATGTGTTTGATAGGAACTTTAGAAGAGTTGTTAGGCTGAGGAAACTGACAGGAAAGGGCATCAGCCTTTTTATTCCTGGTCCCAGGAAGGTAAGAGACTATAAAGTTGAAACGGGAAAAGAATAAGGCCCACCTGGCCTGTCGAGGATTGAGTCGATGTGCAGATTCTAAGTACGTCAGGTTTTTGTGATCCGTGACAATCTGAATGGGGTTTGTAGTACCTTCTAGCCAGTGACGCCATTCAGTAAGGGTCATCTTGATGGCTAGGAGTTCACGATTTCCCACGTCTTAATTCCTCTCTGCAGGAGAAAACCGCTTAGAAAAAAAAGCCACAGTATGCAACTTGGAGGTCGAAGGGTCTCTTTGGGTTAAGACTGCACCAGCTCCTATTTCAGAGGCATCAACCTCTAAGGTGAATTGTAAATCAGGATCAGGATGACGTGGCACAGGAGCAGTACAAAAAGCTATCTTTAGTCCAGAGAAGGTGTCCACAACAACTGGAGGCCAGTTTTTACAGTCTCTGTTTCGTTTAGTCAGCTCAGTGAGTGGAGCCACAATCTTGGAGAAGTTCTTTATAAACTTGCGATAGTAGTTGGAAAACCCCAAGAATCTCTGAAGTTCCTTTAATGAGGTGGGTTGAGGCCATTCCAGAACTGCAGTTAGCTTTGTAGGATTCATAGCAAAATCCTCCTTTGAGATGACATATCCAAGGAACTGAATCTGGACTTGATCAAACTCAAATTTCTCCAGCTTGGCTACTAGAGAATTGTTTCTGAGGCAAAGGAGTACCTGTTTTACATTCTCATGATGCTACTCAAGGGTGGAGGAGCATATGAGAATGTCATCCAAATAGACTATGACTGTGAGATTAAAGGGCCATGATACCCAAATGTTGAAACACTTGAAAGTGATGCAGCATAGCTGTAAAAAGCTGACTAGAAAATACCACCTGAACATCTCTATGTAAAAAAGAAAGATATTTTTCATCAAAAGTTCCTCAGTAGCCACATCCCATTGTAAAGGACTTCTAAGCAGCAAATCAGTATGTCTGTCCCGGGACAGCGAAAGGAGCGAGCTTCGTGAACACTCATCTTATTTCCCTGTTAAGTTTAAGGAAGTTTACTATGAAAGCTCATAAGAGTTAAGTGAAATCTCATGAGATCACAGTAAAAGAGTTCATGACCTCAGCACTGTTGATGCTGATGGGCTGCTGTTCATTTCTTCATTATTTTTTTTTACCTGCAGCTGGGCAGTAACTGAAGTATAACTTTTTACACAGAACTTACTCTGCTGAGCTGAGGAGATTGTGAGGTAAAATATCTTCCTTTTTTACATAGAGATGCTCAGGTGATATTTTCCTGTTAGCTTTTTACAGTTATACTGCATCAGTTTCAAGTATTTTAGCATATGAGTATTATGTCCCTTTAAGAAGGTCACGGAAGTTATCATTGACGAATGCTTGAAAGACAGCAGGGGCATTGCATAACCCAAAAGGCATTACGAGGTATTCATAATGCCCTGATCTTGTGTTGAAGGCAGTCTTCCACTCATGTCCTGGGAAGATACGAATGAGATTGTAGGCCCCACTGTAGATCCAACTTAAAAAAGTAGCAAGCATTTTGGAGCGAATCATATAATTTAGTGATCAAAGGAATAGGATAACGATTCTTGATTGTGATGTTGTTTAGGGCTCTGTAGTCAATACAGGGTCTGAGACCACCATCCTTTTTACTGACAAAAAAGAAGCCAGCCTCGGCAGGAGTGGTGGAAGGACAAATAAAACCTTTAGCTAGGTTCTCTTGCATGTATTCCTCCATGGCCTTGGTTTCACCTTTGGAGAGCAGATAAGTCCACCCTTTAGGAAGTGGGGCTCCAGGAAATATTATTATTATTTGTATTTTACTTATTTGTCACAAACAAACTTTAGACTGTTCAATCTGACCAGTTAAGGGTCCAATAGGTACAACTGAGAATCTTAAAATACAACTATTTAATATTCTAAATGTAACACATATGGTGGCTATATCTTTGTAATGAGTATGCATAGTCAATTGGGTTAGATATAGGTATAGCTGTGATTTCTAAAATGTCACTACTCAGTAAATTTAAAATAATTGCTAACCCCAATCTTTAAATAACTATGCATAACCAATTTGGCCAGCAGTGTGTTAAACTTCTACTCCGGTAGCTATTAGTGCAATTAAGAAGCAACAAATAGTTATTCAGGTTTTTCCATAGCCAATTAGGTAAGAGTATATTTAAAGAAGGCAGTTAGAGTATTTTATTATGTCTATGAGTAAGGCCTGGGGGCCGAAACGCATAAGACAGATATATATGGATTAGCTGAATCCCTTTTTTGCATTGTTTATGGATTTTAAACCTTTGTGTTTTGAAAAATAAATAATATTTTTTATATGAGCACTTTTTGTCTGACTCACTGGTGTTCCTTGAATTGTTCTCCAGGAAAGAGGTCAATTTTGCAGTCGTAAGGATGGTGAGGTGGCAGCACATTAGCTGCTCTCTTTTCAAAGACATCCATAACTTCTGCATATACTGAGGGAAGATTAGGGGTCAGAAGGCTGTCTATAGGAATGTGATGCAGCGGAGTAACCTTAGCCAGGCAGGAGTGAAAGCAGGATTTACCCCAGGAGGCCAACTGTCCCTCAGTTCAGTCGAATTGAGGATTGTGTTTACATAGCCAAGGAAGACCAAGGATAACTGGTTGTGCTGGAGAATGGATGACATTGAACTGCAACTGTTTAGAATGTAGGACCCCGACAGTCATGGTTAGGGTTGCTGATTTGAAATGTATTAAACCTGATCCAAGAGAAGTGCCATCCAGAGTGGTTATTTTTAGACATTGTGTTTTTCTGGAGAAGAGGCAACCCTGCGTGAATCATAAAACGGTGATCTATGAAATTTCCGGCTGCCCCTGAATCTACAAAGGCCTGAGCATGGACAGAGTTGTGGAGAAAGGTGAGGGTAATAGGTACCAAGATCCAAGAAGAGTGAGGGGGATTAGTAGTGGCCATGCTTAGAGGTACCCCCCGCATCCTCTGAGTGTTGGCTTTTCCCGGCAATATATCACAATTCTTAAGTTGGTGTGCATTAAAACCACAATGGAAGCACAGTCTTAATCTCCTTCTTCTCTGTCTTTCAGATTCTGAGGATTTAAGGTAAGAGAGATCCATAGGTTCCTCTTCAGAGATAACGGGAGATGCTGGAAGGGTAGAGGACAGTCTATTGGCTGGACGGGCAGGAGGAGGAGAGGGAAGGATTCTGCAAGTTCTCTCTCTCAGCTTGTCTTTCCTGAAAGCGAGAATCCATACTGATGCAGAGTGCTATAAAATCATCCAGGGAAGAGGGAACATCACGATAAGTGAGCTCATCCTTGATGCGTTTATGCAGGCCTCTCCAGAAGGCCGCCTTGATAGCACTGCTATCCCAACTGGTCTCAGTGCTAAGGTGCGAAACTCAATGGCATACTGTGCCACAGATCTGTTGCTCTGACGGAGATTCAGGATAGAGTACTCTGCAGCAGAAGTGCGACCAGCAGTCCCAAATACGGAAGATAATGCAGAAATTAAGGTATCAGCATCGTTCAGGAGTTAAGCACCGTATGCCAAGTGGGGAGAGACCCAGGCTAGGGCCTTGTCTTTCAACAAATAAATAATAAAGGTAAACTTTGACTGATGAGACTGGAAGGTATGAGGGTCATTGCGGAAATGCAATCTGCACTGGTTTAGAAAACCCCTGTAGTCAGTAGTGCTATCAAACTTGTCAGACAGCGGTATCCGGATATGCTACCAGAAGCAGGGGAGGAGGTTGCGGTACTAGCAGAAAGGACAGGCTATGTGGCAACAGGCACAGCATTCTTCTCTGCAACAAGTGAGGAGAGCATAGTAGTAATTGTCTCCAATTTGGAATCCAGGTTTTGCAGGTATGAGGCGTGGGTTCCCAGCATCTGTCCCTGAAGAGAGATTGCTCTAGCTACCTCATTTGGGTCCATGGCCCAAGTATAATGTAATGCTTGTGGGATATTTCCCTATCAGACCAAACTTGGCCAGTAGTCTTCTTATCCCAGCGTCAAGTGGAAGGATAAGGAAATATCCCAGAACAAGAGAATAGCTAAGTAAATGAGGTAACAGTACTCACATTAGAGGGGCAATCCTTCTCTGCACTACAAGGAATAACTGGAAAGTAGTCAGGCAAGCAGAGTTCAGCAACAATCAGGCAATCCACAGTAACAGCAGTTCAGGGGTTTATCAGAAGAGTGGTCAGAGGCAAGCAGTGTTCAGCAGCAGTAAGGCAATCCAGCAGTTCAGGGTTTTAACGGCAGAGTGGTCAGACAGGCAGAGTTCAGTAAGAATTAGACAATCCAGCAATTCAGGGGTTAAACAGCAGAGTGGTCAGACAGGCAGAATTCCGGAACAATTAGACAATCCAGCAGTTTAGGGGTTAAACAGGCAGAGTGGTCAGACAGGCAGAGTTCAGTAACAATTAGGCAATCCAGCAGTTTAGGGGTTAAACAGGCAGAGTGGTCAGACAGGCAGAGTTCAGTAACAATTAGGCAACAGTTCATTACTCTCACTGCCGTGGCTCTTTGATTCTAAGTGGCTCTGTTAGAAGTGTCAGAGTTACTCACTGGAGTTAGAACCTGCAGTCCCACTAACTAAATAACTATACACCTGCACAATGCTGTCTATGGGGTAAATGTATTATAGTGTGAGCGGACATGAGGCGATGTATCATATCATGTCCGCTGCATATCGATAAATGCTGAGAGCATGCGCTATCGGCATTTATCATTGAACCAGCGGTTCTTGTGAACTGCTGGTGCAATACCGCCCCCTGCAGACTCGCGGCCAAACGACCGCTAGCAGGGGGTGTCAATCAATCCAATCGTATTCGATTGGGTTGATCTCTGTCCGCCGTCTCAGAGCAGGCGGACAGGTTATGGAGCAGCTGTCTTTAGAAACACGGGGCATCAAGCTCCATACGGAGCTTGATAAATTGACCCCTGTGTCTTTTCTGCTCTCTCTGTCTGCCCTTCTCCAAAACTCACTGCATGTCCCTATAACAACAATGCCTACACTATCCATATCTCATCCTCCCTTCTTTCATCCCCTATGCTGTCCTCTCATCAACTACTCTGTCTCCTTAAAAACACTTCCCACGGGGGGGGGGGCGGAGCCTGGAGGAGCTAAGGAATGGAAGTGTAGGTGAAGAGCTCCGTGCAGAATATAGGGCATTTCAGCCAACAGAGTGATGTAGGTGGTAAGAGAACCAGCAAAAGAGGAGCCATAAACAAGGAGCAACATCTGCAGTAACTTCAAGAGAGCTGCAACCCCTCGGATATAAAAAGCCTCACAGGGGGGGTTAGTGCACCAGCGGCTCAGACGCCATTACTACAGCTTTTGACACGGCTCTCAGAGAGAGAGCGCCCAGCTTAACGGAGGTGGCCGGAGGGGAAAGCAGAGGGGATATCACAGTGTGCTGCATCAATGTAAGAGGGGGAGAGCAGCAAAGGGAGAACGGAGGATTAGAAAGTACATATGGAGGGCCGGACTGCTATAACTATATAGACCGGGGGATCCAGCTGAATGGTCTATAGAGAGCCTAGTGGGTAAACGATAAAGGGACATGCCTGCATAAACTATAAGGTACCTGGCAAGATAGAAAAACACTGATCCTGAATGCCCATAGTAGATTAGAAGGCTCATACACTGTGCAAAAGATCAGGCCATGTGGGGAGTCATTTCTTCTTCTTTTTTATATACATACAATAAGTCCTGACCTTTGCTCCTCCTCAGTCACAAATCAGTAGCTATGACACTGGTTTTTGGATAGTGAAGCTAGGGATAAACATAGAGGCCATGACTGGAAAAGCTGTCAGTTGAAATATGCAGCGCTTCAGATTTAAGAGTTTATTCTGAAATGAAGGGGCTGACAGTTTAATAATGCAAATAAGAAGAGTCCACACAGATAATATAGCTCCGGATATTTAATAGAGATTTTATGGGAGCTCATACATCATACAAGACACAACTGGTCTTTAGAGACTTCACTATGCTCCTTTGATACCAAGCAGCATGCTATATATAGAGGAAGAATTTTTGTGACATACTGGCCTTTTAAAATATATAATATACTGGAAGGTGCTTGAGGAAATATTATCTACATCCTTGTCAAGAATAAAGATCCTGGCACTTTAACTATAGATGGACACTCGGTTCTCTTGAAAATTAAATTTTCATACAGCGCACCACATCTGACAGGAGAACAAGGGCAGGCTAAGATGGCTGCCAGGAAAAATTTTAAAACGCCTTCACTAAATAAATAATCTACAGCTAACTTCTTCAAACCTTTGAAAGGAGATAAATTATCTGACACTCAAACGCAAGATTCAGATGACGAAGGGGAGGTGGAGGAAGGTACTAAGGAAAAATTGGAGGACTCAAGGCCCTTAACCAAAGCAGACTTGGATCATCTGGTTTCCAAACAGGACATTAATGTCAATTTTGAGAGATTGCTAGAAAAAATGGAAACTTTGCAAAACTCTGTAACTAACAGCATATCAGAATTAAAACAAGAGATAGTTGACTTGGGATCACGACTAAACTCCTTAGAGGAAAATGGTGACCCAATGGTAGAAGATCTGAACGCAGTAACGGATAAAGTCACTTCTCAACAATCAGAAATAGAAGATATTTATGATAAACTAGAAGATCTGGAAAATCGCAGCCGAAGATCTAATCTCCGATTAAAAGGAGTCCCAGAATCGATAGGCCCTAAACAACTGAATGCATACTTGCTCAATCTCTTCCAGAGCATTACTGGGTCAGGAGGAGATGACAGTTTTCAAATGGAAAGGGCACATAGGGCACTTAGGCCTAAACCTAAGGGGGAAGAACCCCCCAGAGATGTTATCATCAAGATGCTGCGCTTTAAAGAGCGGGAAGAAATACTGGCAGCAGCAAGGAAGAATCCCACCTTTAAGTACCAGGGGAACATCATTCAGTTTTTTTCAGGATCTTTGCCTGAGGACCCTACAAAGAAGAAGCTCCCTCAGACCGCTGACTTCCTTGTTGAGGAAAAATCAAGTTCCATATCGATGGGGCTTCCCGTTTGCTCTCCACATAACGTGGGAAAACAGGACATTCTCTATCAAGGACCCTCAGGAGATGCCAGAAATTTGCCGTAGGATGAAGATGGACCCCCCAGCTATACTCCAGCAGGAAGCAACTTCTAATCAGCCCAATCAGGGAGGAAAGCCTCGCCAAAAGCAATTGGCTAGGATACCAGAGAAGAAGTGGAAGACCTGACCACAATGGAGTTCGCGGAAGGGTTTTTTCCTCTTTTTCTGTGAGATGAAGGAATTTGTTTCTTCTTTCTTCCCTTTTTATGAACATAATTCGGTTGAAGCAGAGGAGCTAGCTCTGAACTATTGGGGCCCGTAAGGACAAATACAAAGGGTCAGATAAGTACAATGACATTATGCAAAAGTTTTGCTTTCTATGTTTTGTTTGTTTCTAGTTATCACGGATTGGAAGGGGGAGGGGGGATGTTTTTCTTTATGGACCTTATCTAGGGGACCAACTCTACAAGCAAGAAAATTATGATTGTGGATATGGACATGTCTCCTTGTTTTGTTCCCTTTTCCCCATAGCAGGTATCAAGGAAGGACAGTCCGTTGCAGGTTTTATGCTTGCTTTTGTTTCTGTTTAGAATAATCTTAAATTATTTTATTTTTTTAATATATATCCAGAAAGGTTAACCTCATTGCTATGTTTTGTTTTCTCTTTTTATTCTTACCTATACTTCAGATGTATATTATGCCATAATGATTAAGTGATGCTATTATCTGCACTTAGGTATACAATGTGTTGGAATCCTGATGGGATTGACAAAGTTTCTGTTGTCATGTTCACATTTTCTTGTTATTTCATTTTTGTTTTTTTAAACCAGGTGTTTCCTAACAGGTGTAGAGAAGGGAGATTAAGAAAGTCTAGAAGTACGAAGAGAATACAGGTATTGGGAAATAAGGTTGGTAGGGGGATTTCCTGGGGTTCGGACAGATTCTATGATATAGGATACACAGAGAGGATGGGGAGGAAGACGAAAGGGATTACTGATGTCACATAAAATGAAACTAATCTCCCATAACGTTAGGGGTTTAAATACAGATACTAAAAGGTGTACGGCAATGACACAATACCTGAAGTTAAATGCAAACATTATATTTCTTCAGGAAACGCACTTTTTAGCGCAGACAATTCCTAGATACTGGACACAGCAGTTCCCCCATCATTTCCACTCTACGACAGAAACAAAAAAAAGGGGGGGTGACAATCCTATTACATAAATCTTTAGATTTTATACTGGACAGTGAAATTAGGGATACAGAAGGTAGGTTTGTGATAGTAAGAGGCACAATTCAGAATACTAAAGTTACTCTTTGTAATGTGTATGCACCCAATGAGACACAAAATGCCTTCTTTGAAAAAATCTTGCAACATCTTACCCAGTGGTCACGTGATAGAATAATCTTGGGGGGAGACTTTAATGTCTCCATGACCTCCTTTTCTGGAGGGGAAATGAAGGGACAGTCAAGTAAACAACATCGACATAATTCAATTGTTAAGTCAATTAGGGACTCGTTGGGAGCGCACAACCTTATAGACTCATGGGGGGCAGTGGGCAACTCTACACACGAATACACATATTACTCACCGGCACATAACTCATACTCTACCCTAGACTATATTTTTGTTAGTCAAATACTGATTTCTAACTTAGTTGCATCAAACACGCAATCATGTGTATGGTCCGATCACTCATTAGTAATTTTAGAACTAGCAGGCATTTTACATTTTGCTTGTCCAAGGTCATGGACATACAACCCAACGCTCCTTAGGAACCCAGCAGTATACGAAAGGATAAGAATAGCATTGAAGGAATATTGGCAGGTAAACGTGGGATCCACGGGTGACCCGTTAATAGTCTGGGCGGCACACAAACCTGTATTGAGGGGCTTGCTTATTAAAGAGAAATCAATGATGGTAAGGCAATCAACACAAATAGTGAACACACTTCAGAGAGAGGTTGAGACACTTGAGCGGGAGCATAAGCGTACTTTATCCTCGGGAATATACAATTCTCTTCAGTCTAAAGTAAAAGAATTATCTACAATTTTAAAGGAAAATTCAATCCGGGCTGCTTTGAGGTTGAGGGCACACTACTATGTGTACGTAAATAAGCCTGATAAATATCTGGCATATAAATTGAGGGAGAGAACCAAACTATTTGCAATACCCTCTATTCATAGACAGGACGGGACTCTCACTTCTAATCCCCAAGAGATAACCAAAGCTTTTGCACAATATTATCGCCTAGATTTAGAGTTTGGCGTTAGCAGTCAAAACCAGCGTTAGGGGCTCCTAACGCTGGTTTTTACCGCCCGCTGGTATTTAGAGTCAGTCAGGAAAGGGTCTAACGCTCACTTTGCAGCCGCGACTTTTCCATACCGCAGATCCCCCTACGCCATTTGCGTATCCTATCTTTTCAATGGGATCTTTCTAACGCCGGTATTTAGAGTCGTGGCTGAAGTGAGCATTAGAAATCTAACGACAAAACTCCAGCCGCAGAAAAAAGCCAGGAGTTAAGAGCTTTCTGGGCTAACGCCGGTTCATAAAGCTCTTAACTACTGTGCTCTAAAGTACACTAACACCCATAAACTACCTATGTACCCCTAAACCGAGGCCCCCCCACATCGCCGCCACTCTAATAAAAATTTTTAACCCCTAATCTGCCGACCGCACACCGCCGCAACCTACATTATCCCTATGTACCCCTAATCTGCTGCCCCTAACACCGCCGACCCCTATATTATATTTATTAACCCCTAATCTGCCGCCCCCAACGTCGCCTCCACCTACCTACAATTATTAACCCCTAATCTGCCGACTGGACCTCACCGCTACTCTAATAAATGTATTAACCCCTAATCCGCCTCACTCCCGCCTCAATAACCCTATAATAAATAGTATTAACCCCTAATCTGCCCTCCCTAACATCACCGACACCTAACTTCAAGTATTAACCCCTAATCTGCCGACCGGACCTCACCGCTACTATAATAAATGTATTAACCCCTAAAGCTAAGTCTAACCCTAACCCTAACACCCCCCTAAATTAAATATAATTTTCAACAACTAGACAAACTAGTTGTAACTGAGAGTACAGCAAAGTTTTAAAGAGAGAATAATTCCACTTATGTATTTATCAAACTTAACTCTACTAGATTCATAAAGTGTTCAAAATAATAAAATCGTTCCCAATCATTCATACATTAAAGTTTATTATTTCAACTAAGGAACTCACACTCATACAGTAGCAAAAGCTGTGAATTAAAACCACTTAAACTCTGTGGTTTGCATAATAGCCATTAAGTTAATATGTCCACTGTTAAGTATCCTCAATCCGTTAGAATTAAAGTTAACTAAGCCCTTACAATCCGAGGGCTGTATTCATTTTTACATATAGCAATAAAGGATTAGAGGATATAATTATAACTTCTTAGTAAACTAATTTTCCACAAGAGCAAGCAAATTAAAAACGAACAACAGGAGAGACAAAGCTGCCCCTGTTGGACCCCTGACGCCAATCAGCCAATTAGATTGAGCTTGCATTCTATTGGCTGTTCCGATCAGCCAATAGAATGCAAGCTCAATCTGATTGGCTGATCCAATCAGCCAATCGGATTGAACTTGAATCTGATTGGCTGATTCCATCAGCCAATCAGAATTTTCCTACCTTAATTCCGATTGGCTGATAGAATCCTATCAGCCAATCGGAATTTGAGGGACGCCATCTTGGATGACGTCCCTTAAAGGAACGGTCATTCGTCAGGAAGTCGTCGGTGAAGAAGGATGTTCCGCGTCGGCGGGATGAAGATGGATCCGGAAGAAAGAAGATTGAAGATGCCGCTTGATAGAAGACTTCAGCCGGATCATGGACCTCTTCAGCTCCCGCTTGGATCAAGACTTCAGCCGGATCATGGACATCTTCAGCCCCCGCTTGGGCCAAGACTTCAGCCGGATCATGGACATCTTCAGCCCCCGCTTGGGCCAAGACTTCAGCCGGATCATGGACATCTTCAGCCCCCGCTTGGGCTTGGATGAAGACTTCGGAGCCTGGACGGATCGGTGATACCCGGCGTGGTGAAGATAAGGTAGGATTATCTTCAGGGGCTTAGTGTTAGGTTTATTTAAGGGGGGTTAGGGTTAGATTAGGGGTATGTGGGTGGTGGGTTGTAATGTGGGGGGTATTGTATGTTTTTTTTACAGGCAAAAGAGCTGTTTTCTTTGGGGCATGCCCCGCAAAAGGCCCTTTCAAGGGCTGGTAAGGTAAAAGAGCTTTTCTATTTTAATTTTAGAATAGGGTAGGGCATTTTTTTTATTTTGGGGGGCTTTGTTATTTTATTAGGGGGCTTAGAGTAGGTGTAATTAGCTTAAAATTGTTGTAATATTTTTCTAATGTTTGTAAATTATTTTTTTATTTTTTGTAACTTAGTTCTTTTTTTATTTTTTGTACTTTAGTTAGTTTATTTAATTGTATTTATTTGTAGGTATTTTATGTAATTAATTTATTGATAGTGTAGTGTTAGTTGTAACTTAGGTTAGGATTTATTTTACAGGTAATTTTGTAATTATTTTAACTAGGTAGCTAATAAATAGTTATTAACTATTTAATAGCTATTGTACCTGGTTAAAATAATTACAAAGTTGCCTGTAAAATAAATATTAATCCTAAATAGCTACAATATAATTATTATTTATATTGTAGCTATATTAGGGTTTATTTTACAGGTAAGTATTTAGCTTTAAATAGGATTAATTTATTTAATAAGAGTTAATTTATTTAGTTAGATTAAAATTATATTTAATTTAGGGGGTGTTAGTGTTAGGGTTAGACTTAGCTTTAAGGGTTAATAAATTTAATAGAGTAGCGGTGAGGTCCGGTCGGCATATTAGGGGTTAATACTTGAAGTTAGGTGTCAGCGATGTTAGGGAGGGCAGATTAGGGGTTAATACTATTTATTATAGGGTTATTGAGGCGGGAGTGAGGCAGATTAGGGGTTAATACATTTATTATAGTAGCGGTGAGGTCCGGTCGGCAGATTAGGAGTTAATTATTGTAGGTAGCTGGCGGCGACGTTGTGGGGGGCAGATTAGGGGTTAATAAATATAATATAGGGGTCGGCGGTGTTAGGGGCAGCAGATTAGGGGTACATAGGAATAATGTAGGTTGCGGCGGTGTACGGAGCGGCAGATTAGGGGTTAAAAAAAATATGCAGGTGTCAGCGATAGCGGGAGTGGCAGATTAGGTGTTTAATAAGTGTAAGGTTAGGGTTGTTTAGACTCAAGGTACATGTTAGGGTGTTAGGTGCAGACTTAGGAAGTGTTTCCCCATAGGAAACAATGGGGCTGCGTTAGGAGCTGAACGCTGCTTTTTTGCAGGTGTTAGGTTTTTTTTCAGCTCAAACTGCCCCATTGTTTCCTATGGGGGAATCGTGCACGAGCACGTTTTTTAAGCTGGCCGCATCCGTAAGTACCGCTGGTATTGAGAGTTGCAGTGGCGGTAAATTATTCTCTACACTCCTTTTTTGGAGCCTAACGCAGCCATTCTGTGAACTCTAAATACCAGCGTTATTTAAAAGGTGCAGGGGAAAAAAAACCAGCGTTAGCTACGGGTTACCGACAAAACTCTAAATCTAGTCGTAAGTTTCCATAATGGGGTAGAAGAGAAAAAGTTAAATGTGATAATAAAACTCAACTGATTTTTTTAAGTTGTGTTTTGTATATGAATCAGGAAAGTTTCATTTTAACTTCTGTGTTTCTTTAATAGCAAACCCAGTCGTGTTTATGTGAGAGTCAGTGATGCGTAAATAATGAACAACTTCAGCCAGATTCTGGTGTGTACAACAGTTGTGCCAATGGCATCTCCAGGGTAATATCATTGTGTGGGATTTCCATATACTTTTCTTTTACTTATCTTGTGTGGTTAAGTTTTCTCTCTGTTTATTTTGTCAAGCAGTGTAAACAGGCAGACATGTTTTTATTCAATGTATAAACACATGAAGACGTGTGAGCGAAAGTACCACACCTGTCGCCAGAAAACTGCAACGTGATAACATATCCAGTAGGGACTAGTTAATAATCAACTTCTCTGCCTTGTCAACTAAGTTATTAATGTTGCTCTTTGCTGCATGAGGTCAACACAATGAAAACTATCCAGGGAAATGTTCCATTGATTACTAAGGCAAGTTACAGAGTAACAGAAAAAGGCATTTATTAAGAAACCCTTTAACTGCCAAATGCAACCGTTACATACACTGCTGGTCACTGCAAAATCATTTCATACTGTCTATATGGTGCTACGTAAAGATCTGTTATACAGAACCATTCAGCGCCAGGATGCTCGCAGTGTCACAGTTCATAACATTACAATAAGGCACTGAGCATCATGTACGGGTGGATAGCAGATGTTTTTTTGTCACACTTTTAGTTTAGAAGACAATTTAAAGGGACAGTCAAGTCCAAAAAAAACTTTCATGATTCAAAATAGGTCATGTATCACCAATGATGCTTTGTTCTCTTGATATTCTTAGTTGAAAGCTAAACCTAGGAGGTTCATATGCTAATTTCTTAGACCTTGAAGGCCGCCTCTAATCTAAATGCATTTTGACAGTTTTTCACCACTAGAGGGTGTTAGTTCATGTGTTTCATATAGATAACATTGCGCTCATGCATGTGGATTTACCGAGGAGTGAGCACTGATTGGCTAAAATGCAAGTCTGTCTAAAGAACTGAAATAAGGGGGCAGTCTGCAGAGACTTAGATACAAGGAAATCACATAGGTAAAACGTGTATTATTATAACTGTTTTGGTTATGCAAAACTGGGAAATGTGTAATTAAGGGATTATATATCTTTTAAAACAACAAAAATTCTGGTGTTGACTGTCCCTTTAATGTTTTTATATCTAAAAAATGTGACTAACATTGTTTTATAGGTTGTTGAGCTAACATCTGAGTGCAGAATGTATCTCCATTTTGTGGACAGTTGCAGCAAATACAACTGAAGGAGCTGTCCCTATCAGCCAATGAGAATACATTTATTAGCATACATCCCTTGCAATAAAGGCAAGATTACATAACTCGCATGGCTCAGACAGAAACTGCAGTTTTAAACAATTTTCCAATTTACTTTTATTATCAATATTACTTTGTTCTTCTGGTATCCTTTGTTAAAAAGCATAACAACATAGGCAAAGGCGCATGCATGTGTACTAGACACTATATAGCAGCACTGCACACAACAATGTTACAATGCAACACTGATCACTAACGTAATATAACTTGCTGCAATCTGTTTCTCTGATTAAAGTGAGTTTCTTTGTGTAAGAGTTCGAGCACTAAAGGAGTCCAAGCAATGAAGGGATTCGAGTAGCATAAGGTGAACGTAAACGTTTTCTATTTGTAAGTTGAAAACATGTGAGAATCTCATTCAGTGCACAGCTTGTCATATGTTGGCACCGCCGGATTGCAACAACCTAAATTAAACTATATTAACCCCTAAACCTAACACCCCCTAACCCTAAACCTAACACCCCTTAACTATAATATAATTAAAATATAGCTAAATTAAAGTTACAATTATTAACTATTTATATATGATTATATATAGGTGTATATATATATATATATATATATATATACACAGATATATATAGGAATTTCTATTTAAAAATACTTAGAACATATTTCTCTGTGAAGATTACTGGAATGTGAAATATTTACAGTAAATACACAGTATAACACTTTATTAAATATGACTATTGCATAAAAATGATTTTTTTTTTCATGTTTATGTTTTTTTGATGTTTTTGGCTACTTGACTGCAAAGGGGATACCGGAGTTTGGAGTCAGCCGAGCGGGTCACAATTCTCAGTCCGCCACAATTGCACTATAGTGTGCTTCATAAAATGTGAGTGAATATAGCAATACATCTTGTGTTTTTGTTGCTTGGTGATATTGCGCCTCTGTATTTTTTCCTTTCTTCCGGAATTCATCTGATTTAGACGAACTACCCCAAGAGCAGCCAGAGACTTTGTGCCTTTGTCCATAAGGAATACTGTCAAAAGAGACTCATGTTAGTATACTATACAAATTGTGTATGCTTTTAAAATCCATGATTGTACTCTTACATTGCTATTCCATATACATTGTTCACATTGAGATTGATATATCTCTTAACAGCGGCACCATTTTTTGTGTTGCCTAGATTTATCCTCGCAGCGTCCCCCATTAGTATTAGAGTGATAAGTTCATCAGTGCTTAAAGGGACACTCAGGTTAAATTAAATTTTCATGATTCAGATACAGCATGTAATTTTAAACAACTTTCCAATTTACTTCCATTAAAAAAAATGTGCATATTCTTTTATATTTACAATTTTTGAGTCACCAGATCCTACTGAGCATGTGCAAGAACTCACAGACTATACGTATATGCATTAGTGATTGGCCGATTGCTATCACATGGTACAAGGGGAGTGGAAATATACATAACTTTGAAATTTGTTATAAAAATATCTACTACTCATTTGAAGTTCAGACTAAGTGCTATTGCATTGTCTTGTTATCTTGCATTTGTTGATTATGCAAATCTAATGTGTTGACTGGTCCAAACTGGGTCTGTTTTCTCTAGAGGTGAAATGATTACTTTATATAAATATATTCAAGGCCCAAATACAGAGTTGGCGTAACAGCTGTTTATTCTAAGGCAGTTGTTTATAACACAAGAACAGAATTTAAGGCTAGAGGAAAGGAGCTGTAATCTCCAGCAACATAAACATTGTTTTCACAGTAAGAACAATCAACTCATTGGGGCCCATTTATCAAGCTCTGAATGGAGCTTGAGGGCCCGTGTTTCTGGCGAGCCTGCAGACTCACCAGAAACAGCAGTTTTGAAGCAGCGGTCTAAAGAGCAGGCAGACAGAAATCGCCACAATTCAACACGATCGAGTACGATCGGGTTGATTGACACCCCATGCTGGCGGCTGATTGGCCGCAAATCTGCAGGGGGCGGCGTTGCACCAGCAGCTCACAAGAGCTGCTGGTGCAATGCTAAATATAGAGAGCGTATTGCTCTCTGCATTCAGCAAGGTCTGTCGGACCTGATCAGGTCCGACAGACCTTTGATAAATAGGGGCCATTGCCTAAGGAGGTAGTAAATGCCAATACCTTAGATAATTTCTGACTAGAAACAGAATTCAGGGATATGATTGCTTGAGTTAAAGTGGTCAGTTTTCTAATTGTTTTAATATAAGTTCAATTGTCAGCTTTTTTATTGTAAATCATTTAGGATCTGTATAGGTTTAACTCAATTGATTTCTGTCTTATTTCAACCTCATCTACTATGTTAATATATGGCAATATTATTTACAAAAATGTATAAAATTGTTTAATACATTGTTGCAAACACTGCTGCTATATAGTGCTTATTACACACGCTCGCTCCTGAGCCTAAGTCTGCTTTTTTAGCAAAAAATATCAGGGAAAAAAAGTACATTTTAGAATTAAAATACATTTTAAGTTTGTTATTAGTTGCAGGCTACATCTAAAACATCAAAGTTTCATTAAGACTTCATGTCCCTTTAAGCTTTAAAAATAATTTTGAATTACTCTTAAAGTGAATGTCAATTTCAATGCTAAAGTTTAAATTCGTTTAAAAACAGGGGCACTTTAATTAATCAAAATTTACATTTCACTACTGTTGTGGAAAAAAACTTACTTTTTTATCTACAAAGCAGCTCCAGCTTCCTCCGTGGCCAATCGCCGCTAGCACCCCCTGCTAGCGGCGATTGGCCACGAATCTGCAGGGGGCGGAATTGCACAAGCAGTTCACCAGAACTGCTTGTGCAATGTTAAATGCAGACATTGTATACTATCGTTATTCAGTGATGTCTGGCGGACATGATCCTCTACAGCGGATCATGTCCACCAGATATTGATTAATCGGCCCCATAATGTGGATAATTACTGTTATTATGTACATTACATATTCCATCCACACAGTCTCAGTTTTAATTTGTGTTGGACTAAAATCTATTCAAATCAAGACTCTACACTTAGCAGACTACATTCTGCTAACTATGACCTGCTTGCTGCACAGCCCAAAATGTTTTCTTTCATCATTCAGATATAACATACAATTTTAAACAACTTTTCAATGTACTGCTATTATCTAATGAGCTTCAGTCTCTTGATATCCTTTGTTGCAAAGTATATATAAATCGGCTCAGTAGCTGCTGATTGGTGGCTGCACATAGATGCCTCGTGTGATTGGCTCATCCATGTTCATTGCTATTTCTTCAACAAGGATATCTGAAGAATGTAGCAGATTAGATAACAGAAGTAAATTGGAATGTTGTTTAAAATAGTTTTCTCTATCTGAATCATGAAATAAATATTTTGGATTTCATGTCCCTTTAAGTGTGGTCTCTTGCAATTAAAGGGACGCTAGACCAAAAGTTAGGTATAACAATGTATTCAAAGCAAAAATTAGCCTGAGAATGTTATTGGCAGTACTTTCAGTTTGGTGAAAAATAGCCCTATACTGTGGTGGCTTGTACATTGGGACAGTGAGGGTGTTGCCCCTCCAAACACCCCCAAATTATTATTAACATTTTATTTTTCAATTCCTTAATTATTCTGGGGATTTTTTATTTAGTTAGAGCAATTTTATTTCAATGTTTTTGCTTTTCTCAGTGTTATCTTTCTTTCTTGAAATATCACTTTAAAAACAAATTTTATTTCCCTTTTGTTTTCTCCCTTCCACATTTATGGGCAAATTTTTAACTGCCCCATGGAACAATATTATTTGTAGACCCTCCTTTTCCTGTACGTTCAATGTAAAAGAGCACTACATTTACCAGCATGCAATAGTAGAAGCTGGCCAATCACATCTAATGTCAGCTCTCACTCTGAGTCATTTCCTCGGCCCCCAAATATTTCACTGTGAAATGGCGATTCCTTTTGGAAACACAAATACACAGGTTAGTCAAGTGCTATGTTCTTGCAACATTCAATCGCAGACAAAAAATTGCAACATGTAATATGTAAGTTGCTAAACATTTTTCTATAAACTTAAAGGGTATAAAAAGAATACACCAATAGTTAGCTCAATCAACACACATGTAAATCCAATTACTTTGATGTTAAAATGAAGCTTGAAATCATATAAAAACCACAATTTCATTTCAGCTCTCAATGGCCCTAATGACCGCTCAGAAATGAAGGCTGGATCTAGTAATTAACCAGTCCTCCAATCACGTGCCAGCACTTACTTGCTAGGCCTTAAGGTCACAGGCCTCTTTGTCTGCGTCAGCTGCAGGGTGGATGATGCGACAGCAGACACTAAAGAAGGGGGATGTAATTTGCACATGCGTGGGTCAGAGACATGTGCATGCAGGCCGCCATTATTGTTCTACCCAGGTAAAACACATCAATACAGTAGTATAATAAGTATCCGGAGGGGTTTGGCAAAAATAAGATCTTAGATTGCAAATTGCAGGTAAGCACCAAAAAATTGGTTAAACATGTTATTTACAAAGTACAAGTACTGAATACAATGTTTACAATGGTGTAATTGTTTTGGGGGGGTCCTATCGCTTTAATAGGTTGTATTAAAATAACTAGTTTGAATTGTAACAGTTTGAAAATAGATGCATTTGTAGGGTTGAAAAAAGTAATTGTAAAATATAAAAGTGATAAATGTTTGTTACTGCCTAAATCCACTAAACTTGACAATGTTTTGCAGGGAAGAGTAAAATAGTTATTTTTAACCATTCTCTGTAAACATAAACTATTTTATTATTACTTTTATTATTGTTATTATTGTTAGTATTGTTAGTATTATTACTACTATTAATATTATTATTGCTATTGTTTTTATTATTGTTATTATTGTTATTATTATTAGTATTGTTATTATTGTTATTGTTGTTATTATTATTGTTATTATTACTACTATTACTACAAAAAAAATAAGCTACCCATTGCCCCTAAAGGGGCATTTGTATGGGCATTGCCTTAAAAGGGCAATCAGCTCTTTTGTGCCCATTAAAATAAAAAAAAGCCCTAATCTAAAAAAAAAAAACACCCAAAAAAATTAAAGACCTAACACTAACCCCAGAAAAAACTACTCACAGTTCCTGAAGTCCGGACATCTATCTTCATCCAGGCAGCAAGGGGGCATCTTTTATCTTCATCCCGGTGGCACGGAACTGTGGCGACGCTGAATGTCGTCATCGCCGCCGGTCCTGGTCAGCTTTTAGGGGGGACTTTGTAATTTTATTATGTAAAAAAGATGTTTGACTTAAGGAAATGTCCTACAAAAAGCCCTTTTAAGGGATATTAGTAGTTTATTGATTAGGGGGTGCTTTTATTTTGGGGTGGCTTTTTTGTTTTTATAGGGCTATTAGATTAGGTTTAAATTTTATTATTTTGGATAATTTATTTTATTATTATTTGTAATCTTTTTTTATTTTTCGTAATTTTAGTGTGGTTTTTTTTTGGTAATGTTAGGTTTTTTTATTTTGTAATTTTTTTATTTTTATTTTTAGTTTATTTTATTTTCTTAAAATATTTATGTTAGGTTTATTTTTAGTTTAATTTAGTGTGTTGCGATGTGGGGGGGGCAACGGTTTAGGGGTTAATAGTTTTATTATAGTAGTAGCGATGTGGGGGGCCGGTTCACTCCTAAGACCGCTGCTCCTTAACTCGTCCCCAACCTCTGAGGAGTTAGGCTTTTACATAACTTTATTTTTCCTATAGACATCAATGGGGATTGAGTTACGACGATCGCCATTCCACGATCTAACACTTTTTCTCCTTTGATGTTTATGGGGGAAAGCGTGCACGAGCACGTCAAGTCAGGCCTTGGGTTTTGTGCGGTATGGAACTTATCGCGCCATATCGCACAACAAAAGAAGATTTTTCAGTAACTTGTAATGGCATTGCTATGGAGAGTGCGATACCGCTCATTTTTTGCGTTAGTTACGCACCCAGTTTAGCGCATAACTTGTCATTTTGCCGTTAGTAAATAGTAGTACAAACATAAACAAATAGTGCCCAGCATGCGTGCCCTTACTTTACTTCTTGAGAGTTTTTGTTCAGTTCCTGATTTATTTCTGATTAAATATATGAAGGGGATCTTTCATATGATGTCAAGTCTGTTTTAGCTACATTTTAGAACAAATGCAAATAAATTACTAAATAAATGTTGGATTCCTTTATTAAAACAATGGGAAAAAAACAACTTATTGAGGTTCAAAATGACAGAATATTCTGCCGCAAATGAAACTCCAAATTTGTCTTTCATGATTCAGATAGAGAATATACTTTTAACCAACTTTCTAATTTACTCCTATTATCTAATTTGCTTAGTTATAAAATATGTATATTGTCAAAATGGTTTAAAATTGTATATTCTACCTGAATCATTCATAAAAGAAAGATTTTTGGTTCCATGTACCTTTAAAACTTCATCAGCTGCCACTGCCTATACTTAAAGGGGCATAAAACAAGTTGGGATAGAGACAAAATATAATAATACTAGTCCTAAAGCCTGTGCACACGGGCCATTTTTTTGTAGTACAGCGGTCCCACCCCTTGCTCTCTCTCTCTCTTCCCCCTCTCTTTTGCTCTCTATCCTTCTCTCTTTTGCATTCTCTCTCTCTCGCCCTGCTCTTTTGCTCTCTCTCCCCCTTTCTTTTGTTCTCTCTCTCTCTCTCCCCCTTTCTTTTGCTCTCTCTCCCCTCTCTTTTGCTCTCGCCCCCTCTCTTTTGCTCTCTCCCCCCTCTCTTTTGCTCTCTCCCCCCTCTCTTTTGCTCTCTCCCCCCCTCTCTTTTGCTCTCTCCCCCCTCTCTTTTGCTCTCTCCCCCCTCTCTTTTGCTTTCTCTCCCCCCCTCTTTTGCTTTCTCTCTTCCCCCCTCTTCTGCTTTCTTCCCCCCCTCTTTTGCTCTCTCTCCCCCCTCTTTTGCTCTCTCTCCTCCCTATTTTTTGCTCTCTCTCCTCCTCTCTTTTGCTCTCTCCCAGCTCTCTTTTGTTCTCCCATCTCTCCTTTGCTCGCTCTCTCCCTTTCCTTTGCTCTCTCTCCCCCCTCTCCTTTGCTCTCTCCCCCCTCTCCTTTGCTCTCTCCCCCCTTTTGCTCTCTCTCCCCCCTCTCCTTTGCTCTCTCTCCCCCCTCTCCTTTGCTCTCTCTCCCCCCTCTCCTTTGCTCTCTCCCCCCTTTTGCTCTCTCTCTCCTCTCTCTTTTTTGCTCTCTTTCCTCCTCTCTTTTGCTCTCTCTTCCCCCTCTCTTTTGCTCTCTATCCTTCTCTCTTTTGCGTTCTCTCTCCCCGCTCTTTTGCTCTCTCTCCCCTTCTCTTTTGCTCTCTCTCTCCCTCTTTCTTTTGCTCTCTCTCTCTCCCCCTTTCTTTTGCTCTCTCCCCCCTTTCTTTTGCTCTCTCCCCCCTTTCTTTTGCTCTCTCCCCCCTCTCTTTTGCTCTCTCCCCCCTCTCTTTTGCTCTCCCCCCCTCTCTTTTGCTCTCTCTCCCCTCTCTTTTGCTCTCTCTCCCCTCTCTTTTGCTCTCTCTCCCCTCTCTTTTGCTCTCTCTCCCCCCTCTTTTGCTCTCTCTCCCCCCTCTTTTTTTTTTTTATAACTTTATTTATATATATAGTGAAGACAAAGTGATCCGCCACAAACATGGAAAATTAGCATCACAAGACAGGGTCATATCACATGTAAGATTCAATATGGCTCACATTATTACAGAACATTAGGAACTCAGATTCATCTTACTGAAACAGAGAACCAAATCGTCCACACAATTTTCTTTTTTTCCAAAAACATTGGACTAAACAAAACAAAAACAATAAAAACAATAGTTTTACAAATAATAATACGAACTACAAAAAAAAAAAAAAAAAGGTCACTGAAACTTACCCAGGCCCCCTGGCTCTCCCCCGCAGACCTGACGGCTCAAACATTTGGAGACTCTACAAGTGCATGGATTCCCTGTATATATCTTAATCAGTATGTGGGCACCATTTACCTCTAAGATTCTCATTCAATATGTAAAGGCTATTTTTGAAAGGGCGGATAACACTATCTCTAAATCTGGGCGATAAAAATAGAAGGTAAGCTTCCCATTTATGGAAAAACCTCCTAGCTCTTTTTTCTGGGTCCCCCTTTGTATCTGCTTGCGCAATCAGCATTTGAGTGTGTATTTTACTAAGTAATTGCTAAAAGGGGGGTGTTCTGTTGCTGGCCCAGCCCGCGAAGATGGTCGTCCTTGCAAGCATAAGAACAGTGGTGATAAAAATTTCAAACTTGTAAACTCTGTCCTTGGGTATCAAAAATATTGCGTGTTGTGCCGTGAGCTGTACCTGTTGATTTGTCAGTTTTGCTAACCAATAAGAAACTCTGAACCAGAATTGCTTCAGCTTAGGACAGTCCCATAGTAAATGGGTCCAATCTGGGGATGGATACCTGCACTTATTACAAATATTTTCCGCCCCCGGAACCCACCTAGAACGGAGGCCGGGTGTAATATAAGCCTGGTGAATAAGCTTCATGTGTGTTTCTCTTAAATTAGCAGAAATTGTACTAACATGTACTTTCTCGAGACTGCTCCTAATAAGGTCAGAATCTACTAACAGGTCCCTGTGGTTTGACCATTTCACAACAATTCCCTGCACTGCAGGGTCTTCCCCATGTTTAAGTAACAGATTATATGTGTTCGATATCTTATAAGAGCCTTGTTTAGCCAGGAGTCGGACACACAATTTGTCTATGTTAGTGGGCTCAGCAGTCAAGAGTTTATCTGAAATCAGTTTATATAGATAACGTCGGCACTGAAAATACGCAAACCTATGTGTCCCAGGGAGGTCATGTAGATTCTGTAACTCAGAAAAGGGCGTAACATCCAAGGTGAGTGGGTTAAAAAGTTGATAGAGCCTTGTAAGGCGTTGATGATGCCATGTGGCAAAAACTTCAGTCGTATACCCAGGGAGAAACTGTAAATTGCCCTGAATCAGCAAATATTTAGTCACTAAGGCCTAGATTTGGAGTTTGGCGTTAGCCGTGAAAACCAGCGTTAGAGGCTCCTAACGCTGGTTTTAGGCTAACTCCGGTATTTGGAGTCACTCAAAATAGGGTCTAACGCTCACTTTTCAGCCGCGACTTTTCCATACCGCAGATCCCCTTACGTAAATTGCGTATCCTATCTTTTCAATGGGATCTTTCTAACTCCGGTATTTAGAGTCGTGGCTGAAGTGAGCGTTAGACATCTAACGACAAAACTCCAGCCGCAGGAAAAAAGTCAGTAGTTAAGAGCTTTCTGGGCTAACGCCGGTTTATAAAGCTCTTAACTACTGTGCTCTAAAGTACACTAACACCCATAAACTACCTATGTACCCCTAAACCGAGGTCCCCCCACATCGCCGCCACTCGATTAAAATTTTTTAACCCCTAATCTGCCGACCGCCACCTAAGTTATCCTTATGTACCCCTAATCTGCTGCCCCTAACACCGCCGACCCCTGTATTATATTTATTAACCCCTAACCTGCCCCCCACAACGTCGCCTCCACCTACCTACACTTATTAACCCCTAACGAAATTAATTATCTCTTATTAAATAAATTATTCCTATTTAAAGATAAATACTTACCTGTAAAATAAATCCTAATATAGCTACACTACACCTGGTATGGTGAAGATAAGGTAGGAAGATCTTCAGGGGCTTAGTGTTAGGTTTATTTAAGGGGGGTTTGGGTTAGATTAGGGGTATGTGGGTGGTGGGTTGTAATGTTGGGGGGGGGTATTGTATGTATTTTTTTTAACAGGCAAAAGAGCTGAACTTCTTGGGGCATGCCCCGCAAAGGGCCCTGTTCAGGGCTGGTAAGGTAAAAGAGCTTTGAACTTTAGTAATTTAGAATAGGGTAGGGCATTTTTTATTTTTATCCTTATGTACCCCTAATCTGCTGCCCCTAACAGCAAATATCGGAACAGCCAATAGAATGCGAGCTCAATCTGATTGGCTGATTGGATCAGCCAATCGGATTGAACTTGATTCTGATTGGCTGATTCCATCAGCCAATCAGAATATTCCTACCTTAATTCCGATTGGCTGATAGAATCCTATCAGCCAATCGGAATTCGAGGGACGCCATCTTGGATGACGTCCCTTAAAGGAACCGTCATTCGGCTAGTAGGCGTCGGGAGAAGAGGATGTTCCGCGTCGGAGGTCTGCAAGATGGATCCGGAAGAAAGAAGATTGAAGATGCCGTTGATAGAAGACTTCATCCGGATCATGGACCTCGTCAGCTCCCGCTTGGATGAAGACTTCATCCGGATCATGGACCTCTTCAGCTCCCGCTTGGATGAAGACTTCATCCGGATCATGGACATCTTCAGCCCCCCGCTTGGGCTTGGATCAGGACATCGGAGGAGCTCTTCATCGGTGAACCTGGTATGGTGAAGATAAGGTAGGAAGATCTTCAGGGGCTTAGTGTTAGGTTTATTTAAGGGGGGTTTGGGTTAGATTAGGGGTATGTGGGTGGTGGGTTGTAATGTTGGGGGGGGTATTGTATGTATTTTTTTTAACAGGCAAAAGAGCTGAACTTCTTGGGGCATGCCCCGCAAAGGGCCCTGTTCAGGGCTGGTAAGGTAAAAGAGCTTTGAACTTTAGTAATTTAGAATAGGGTAGGGCATTTTTTATTTTTATCCTTATGTACCCCTAATCTGCTGCCCCTAACAGCAAATATCGGAACAGCCAATAGAATGCGAGCTCAATCTGATTGGCTGATTGGATCAGCCAATCGGATTGAACTTGATTCTGATTGGCTGATTCCATCAGCCAATCAGAATATTCCTACCTTAATTCCGATTGGCTGATAGAATCCTATCAGCCAATCGGAATTCGAGGGACGCCATCTTGGATGACGTCCCTTAAAGGAACCGTCATTCGGCTAGTAGGCGTCGGGAGAAGAGGATGTTCCGCGTCGGAGGTCTGCAAGATGGATCCGGAAGAAAGAAGATTGAAGATGCCGTTGATAGAAGACTTCATCCGGATCATGGACCTCTTCAGCTCCCGCTTGGATGAAGACTTCATCCGGATCATGGACCTCTTCAGCTCCCGCTTGGATGAAGACTTCATCCGGATCATGGACATCTTCAGCCCCCCGCTTGGGCTTGGATCAGGACATCGGAGGAGCTCTTCATCGGTGAACCTGGTATGGTGAAGATAAGGTAGGAAGATCTTCAGGGGCTTAGTGTTAGGTTTATTTAAGGGGGGTTTGGGTTAAATTAGGGGTATGTGGGTGGTGGGTTGTAATGTTGGGGGGGGGTATTGTATGTTTTTTTTTTTACAGGCAAAAGAGCTGAACTTCTTGGGGCATGCCCCGCAAAGGGCCCTGTTCAGGGCTGGTAAGGTAAAAGAGCTTTGAACTTTGGTAATTTAGAATAGGGTAGGGCATTTTTTATTTTGGGGGTCTTTGTTATTTTATTAGGGGGGCTTAGAGTAGGTGTAATTAGTTTAAAATTGTTGTAATATTTTTCTTATGTTTGTAAATATTTTTTTATTTTTTGTAACTTAGTTCTTTTTTATTTTTTGTACTTTAGCTAGTTTATTTAATTGTATTTATTTGTAGGAATTGTATTTAATTAATTTATTGATAGTGTAGTGTTAGGTTAATTGTAGGTAATTGTAGGTAGTTTATTTAATTAATTTAATGATAGTATAGTGTTAGGTTTCATTGTAACTTAGGTTAGGATTTATTTTACAGGTAATTTTGTAATTATTTTAACTAGGTAGCTATTAAATAGTTCTTAACTATTTAATAGCTATTGTACCTGGTTAAAATAATTACAAAGTTGCCTGTCAAATAAATATTAATCCTAAAATAGCTATAATATAATTATAATTTATATTGTAGCTATATTAGGATTTATTTTACAGGTAAGTATTTAGCTTTAAATAGGAATAATTTATTTAATAAGAGATAATAAATTTCGTTAGATGTAAATTATATTTAACTTAGGGGGGGTGTTAGTGTTAGGCTTAGACTTAGCTTTAGGGGTTAATACATTTATTAGAATAGCGGTGAGCTCCAGTCGGCAGATTAGGGGTTAATAATTGAAGTTAGGTGTCGGCGATGTTAGGGAGGGCAGATTAGGGGTTAATACTATTTATTATAGGGTTAGTGAGGCGGATTAGGGGTTAATAACTTTATTATAGTAGCGCTCAGGTCCGGTCGGCAGATTAGGGGTTAATAAGTGTAGGCAGGTGGAGGCGACGTTGTGGGGGGCAGATTAGGGGTTAATAAATATAATATAGGGGTCGGCGATGTTAGGGCAGCAGATTAGGGGTACATAGGGATAATGTAAGTAGCGGCGGTTTACGGAGCGGCAGATTAGGGGTTAATAATAATATGCAGGGGTCAGCGATAGCGGGGGCGGCAGATTATTGGTTAATAAGTGTAAGGTTAGGGGTGTTTAGACTCGGGGTACATGTTAGAGTGTTAGGTGCAGACGTAGGAAGTGTTTCCGCATAGCAAACAATGGGGCTGCGTTAGGAGCTGAACGCGGCTTTTTTGCAGGTGTTAGGTTTTTTTTCAGCTCAAACAGCCCCATTGTTTTCTATGGGAGAAACGTGCACGAGCACGTTTTTGAGGCTGGCCGCTTGCGTAAGCAACTCTGGTATCGAGAGTTGAAGCTGCGTTAAATATGCTCTACGCTCCTTTTTTGGAGCCTAACGCAGCCTTTATGTGGACTCTCAATACCAGAGTTATTTTTATGGTGCGGCCAGAAAAAAGCCGGCGTTAGCTACGCGGGTCTTTACCGACAAAACTCCAAATCTAGGCCTAAGTGTTGCGTCCCCCAAAATTTGCAAATCTTGGACCATGCCCTCAGAGGATCTCTGAACAGTATATGGGATTGTATTTATGAAGGTAGAGAGTGAAGAGGTGAATGGGGCAGAAATGCCAAATGTATTGGCCTAATAAGACTAGTCTCTAGCTCAGGGATGGTGAAGTGGTCAAAACCAATTTAGATAGAGCAGACCAGTAATACCAGATAATATTCGGAAGGTGAATACAACCCCCCCCCCTCCGACGGCATGAATAAGTAGTTCTTACTCATTCTGTGCTTTTTCCCCTGCCAGATGAAATGACCTAAGGATGCTTGGAGAGACTCAACGTCCCTATGTGTCAAAAGAAGGGGCAACATCTTTAAAGGGTAGAGGAGCTTGGGCAAAGTGATCATTTTAAACAGCTGAACCCTCCCTGAGAGGGAGAGCCTCGTCCAATTGGACAGCAATTGCTTAATATAGGCGACAACCCCTGTAAGATTGAGAGGGTATAATTTAGTGGGGTCAATGTGCAAGTAGATCCCTAGATATTTAAACAGACCCTCTGTAATCTTAAGACCTGTATCTGACAGTGTATTGCTACCAGAGTTTTTTAGCCATGTGACCTCCGACTTGTCGATATTAATTTTATAGCCTGAAAAGGACCCAAATTGTCTAATAGTATCCAAAAGAGGTTGAAGGCTGACCTGAGGGTCGCCCAGAAACAACAGCAAGTCATCTGCATATAATGAGAGGTGGTATTTATGCCCAAGAATGTCAAGGCCTGAACAATGCTGTCTAATATAGGCTGCTAGGGGCTCTATGGCAAGATCGAACAATAGAGGGGAAAGGGGACAGCCCTGCCTAGTGCCTCTCTGGAGTGTGAAGGAGGGGGAAAGCCCCCCATTAATCATAAGAGAAGACATAGGAGTTTGATATAGTCTACGGAGAAAGTCAGCAAAGCACCCAGAAATCCCAAATTGGGCTAAAGAAGCGTGCAAGTGGTCCCACTCTATCCTATCAAACGCCTTTTCGGCGTCAAGCGCCAAAAGGCATGCATCCGGTAAGCTGGAGGGGTTCGGCGAGTTCGCATTGTACCAATAATAAGACATAATGGCTAGTGCTTTCCTAATATTAATTGTTGATGACCTACCCTTGACAAAACCTGTCTGGTTCAAGTGTACAATAGATGGCAAAACTTTTGCCAGTCGGTCAGCCAAAATCTTGGTTAATAGTTTGTAGTCTCCGTTGAGAAGGGAGATTGGTCGATATGAAGAAGTCTGGGTGTGATCCCTATCTGGCTTGGGGATTAGACAGATATTCGCCTCTGAGAAACGTTGGTCCATCTGCGAGGTACCCTTCATATACTCCGAAAATAAGGAGGTCAGGGTAGGAACTATCTCCTCTCTCAGGAGTTTAAAATATTCAGAGGGCAGTCCGTCTTGGCCTGGGGCCTTCCCCAATTTCTTGTTCTGTATAGCCTTGATAACTTTCTGTAGGTGTATGGGGGCATTGAGGGCCCACTTTTGCTCCTCAGAGATAGCAGGGAGCTGCACCGAACCCCAGAATCTTTGCTTCGCCTCGCGATCTACCTCCTGACTGGTGTATAATTTTGTATAATACTGCACAAATTCTGTCATAATACTTTTGTCATCTGAAGTCAATTTGGATTGAGAATATATAGCCGCTATACGAGATTTGGGACGATAGGATTGAACTAGTTTGGCCAGCAGTTTACTTGACTTATTACCTTGGCGAAAATATCGGCCTTGCCTATGTATGTTAAACTTAAGATTCTGTTGGGTTAAAAAAGTATCTCTGGACTGTTTAAGCTCGTAATACTTTTTTTGATGCATTGGGGAGGGGTCAGAAAGATATTCATTATATGCCGCAGTAAGCTGCGAAAGAAAGTCAGCGTCTATCTTTTTGTTGTTCCTATTATAATGAGCCGTAAACAACGTGATACAGCCCCTCATGACAGCCTACGAGGCATGCAAGAATAAGTCTGGAGTGTCTTTATGTGTATCATTGTCGGATGCGTAGTGCGACCACATAGTCTTTAAATGATTGCAAAAATTTATGTTATTATACAGATAGGTAGGGAATCTCCAAGACCTCTTCGGGGGGGTCCGAGGAGTGGGTTGTAGCAGGAGAGAAATATGGGCATGGTCCGAGATTGTGATTTGTCCTATACTAGTAGAATGGACTTGGGGTGTTAGCATAGATGATGTAAGGAAGTAGTTGATCCTTGACCGAGTGTGGTGCGTTTTTGATAGACAAGTAAAGTCTCTCTCAACTGGATTCTGTGTTCTCCAGACATCTGTCAAGTCTAATGTCTCCTTAAGGGAATTAATCAAAGTCACCTCTCTATTGTGTGAAATACGCTTTCTCGGAAGGCCTACCACTGCAGGGTCTCTAAACCTGTCCAAGGGAAGAGCCTGGGCCAGGTTAAAATCCCCTCCCATAATTAACGGGGCATTATAGGCCACTAGCTTTGCCAACAGAGCAGACCAAAAATTGGGGTTAACCTCATTTGGGCCATAGATGTTACAAATGGTGTAGGTAAATGTATGGATGTGTAGGAGGGCTGTAATATATCTACCTCTCTGATCAATATCAACTTGTGAAAAATAGATTGGAAGACCCTTCCTCACCAATAGAGCTACCCCTCTTTTTCTGCCCTCTGACGGGGAATATAAAGCCTGACCCACCCAGTTTGCCGTTAACCTCGTCTCCTGGAGCAAAGCTAAATCTGCCTGTTGGGAGTTTAGGTGATGTAATATAGTACTTCTCTTTGCAGGCGAGGTGATACCGCCCACATTCCAGGAGATTATTCTAACAGGAACAGCCATCGGGTAGGTATAACAATAGTAAGCAGGTAACTATCTAGTGCAAGCGTATTGCATGTAGGAGAAGCGTGTGTCCTACGCCCTACAGGTGTGCAGTAAAGAATATGCCATAGGCCATTGCAAACATGATATAACTCACTGCGATATACTATGAGGTGTAAACGCTGGGGAAGAGCCATGATGATGTGGTCTGAAGAGGGCGAGGCCAGAGAAGCCCAGGACCTTTTTCGGTGGGAGCTGAAAGAGAAACACAAGTGAGACATATGCAAACAATTCACCAATACCCATAGGATAACAATTTCAACATAAAACAGTGACCACAGAGTAAAAGGCACTTGATATTCAGGATGTGAAAATGACAATGCAGCATAGCAAAATAAGTGCAAAAGTAGAAGCCCCAGGGGAGGAGCACAACAATCAGAAAGCTTCCTCAAAGGGGGGCTCGTCCCCCCTCTTTTTTGCTCTCTCTCCTCCTCTCTTTTGCTCTCTCTCCCCCCTCTTTTGTTCTCCCATCTCTCCTTTGCTCTCTCTCTCCCTCTCTTTTGCGCTCTCTCCCTTTCCTTTGCTCTCTCTCCCCCTCTCCTTTGCTCTCTCTCCCCCCTCTCCTTTGCTCTCTCCCCCCCTCTCCTTTGCTCTCCCCCCCCCCTCTACTTTGCTCTCTCTCCCCCCCTCTCCTTTGCTCTCTCTCCCCCCCTCTCCTTTGCTCTCTTTCTCCCCCCTCTCCTTTGCTCTCTCTCCCCCTCTCCTTAAAAGAAACTCTCTCTCTCCCCCCTCTCCTTTGCTCTCTCTCTCCCCCCTAACCTTTGCTCTCTCCCACCTCTCCATTGCTCTCTCCCCCTCTCTTTTGCTCACTTTCTCTCTCCCCCTCTCATTTACTCTCTCTTATCTCTTTTGCTCTCTCTCCCCCACTCTTTTGCTCACTCTCCCCCCTCTCTTTTGCTCTCTCTCCCCCTCTCATTTGCTCTCTCTCCCCCTCTCATTTGCTCTCTCTCCCCCTCTCATTTGTTCTCTCTCCCCTCTCTTTAACTCTCTATCCCCCTCTCTTTCTCTCTCCCCCCTCTTTGTAGCTCTCTCTTCCCCCTCTCTGTAGCTCTCTCTCCCCCTCTCTTTTGCTCACTCTCCCCCTCTCATTGGCTCTCTCTCTCCCCTTTCTTTTGCTTTCTCTCCCCTCTCTTTAACTCTCTCTCCCCCTCTCTTTCTCTCTCCCCCCTCTCTTTAGCTCT